>NW_019154140.1:8130167-8359612 GCF_002288905.1 Enhydra lutris kenyoni
AAGGGTATCATGCTTAGCGAAATAAGTCAATCGGAGAAAGACAACTATCATATGATCTCCCTGATATGAGGAAGTGGAGATGCAACATGGGGGGTTAAGGGGGTAGGAGAAGAATAAATGAAACAAGATGGGATTGGGAGGGAGACAAACCATAAGTGACTCTTAATCTCACAAAACAAACTGAGGGTTGCTGGGGGGAGAGGGGTTGGGAGAAGGGGAGTGGGGTTATGGACATTGGGGAGGGTATGTGCTATGGTGAGTGCTGTGAAGTGTGTAAACCTGGCGATTCACAGACCTGTACCCCTGGGGATAAAAATATATGTTTATAAAAAATAAAAAGTAAAAAAAAAAATCTTTAAAAGAAAAAAAAAAGATTTTATTTATTTATTTGACAGCGCAAGTGAGAAAGCACAAGCAGGGGGAGCCACAGAGGCAGAGAGAGAAGCAGGCTTCCCACAGAGCAGGGAGTCTACAGGGCCTTAATCCCAGGACCCTGGATCATAACCTGAGTCGAAGGCAGCCGCCTACCCAACTGAGCCACCCAGGCACCCCCTCCCCAACTTTTTATTATGAAAACTTTCAAAGATACAAAAAAGATGAAAGGATAGTACTGCGTGTGTGTGTGTGTGTGTGTGTGTGTGTTTTGGTGGAAACTCTTGGAAGTTGCAGGCATCATGACATGTCACCTCTAAATGCTTTAGCATAGGTGACCTAAACACGTGGTCATTCTACACAACAGCTTTTAACAAGAAAGGTGTTATTATGTTGTCTTTTGTCCGTCTCAGTCTGTCTATGGTGATGCTATCAGCTGGGAGCGCCTGTTGGGGGTCACTCACCTGGGTCCCGCATTACTTGTGATGAGCCCGTATTTGAGCTCGTATTGTAACTGGATCAGCCCTGGTGGTTACGATCACAAGACACACCTCAGTAACAGCCATCAGGGAACTTTGAAAAAACCCAAGGTTTATCACTTACATGCCCTAGAGGGTACACAACACACCCCAGACCACAGAACAAGGGGTGCTTCAACAGGGCACAGATTGGGGTTGACAGTGGGCTGCCTAAGGTTTTGGTGAACTGGTGAACTGAAAATGTAAGAGCAAGAATTAAAGGGTGGGAAGGGAAAAGTAGGGCCCCTCAAGTTCTGTGGGTCACTCGGGGCTTTCTAAAAGAGAGACTTCCTGTGTGGGGCAGCCTGGCCGTGGTATGTAGCAGGCAGTCTTGTTTATTTGAGATGTCTTTGCAATGGAGTCTCAAAAGCTTAAGTTCAGGCACGTTACAAACAGAAAAGCTAACTGTCGGGCATTTATATTTTCGCATTTGTTCATTTTTATATCTTAAAGAGTTGTGAAAAATTTAAGGAAGCTTGGAATTTGTATCAGGCTTTTTTCTGAGACAGGGTCCCAGCGGCTTCAATGAATGAGTAGATTCCTCTGTCTGACTCTCGGCTGCCGTCACAGGACCTCTCAGTACATGCGATCAGTAGATGGCGAGACACTACAAACCACAAACAAGGAATAGCAGCGCCCACTGCTTTTCAGTGAGGGGGGCTTCTGGCATGAAAAAGTTAAATTTTTTTTAAAATATTTTATTTATTTATTTGACAGAGAGATCACAAGTAGGCAGAGAGGCAGGCAGAGAAAGAGAGGGAAGCAGACTCCCCGTTCAGCAGAGAGCCTGATGTGGGGCTCGACCCCAGGACCCTGAGATCATGACCTGAGCTGAAGGCAGAGGCTTAACCCACTGAGCCACCCAGGCGCCCCTAAACTTTTTTTTAATGGTGAGTTTGGATGGCTGTCCACGCAACTGCCTCTGAATTTCTTACAATCATCAGTGAGTCAGTTGGAAAACAGAGTTTATTTAAATGGATACTCGTCATTCCTGCAAGGGAAAAAAAGAAAGCCCACACGATGTACTTCCTAGCTCCTACTACCACAGAAATTCTGACTGTGACGGTGCAGAACTTTTTTCCTGCTAAGCACATCACATGACATTCTGCATTTTCATAATAAAGATTGTAAGCTGCAAAAGGCTTACTTGTTTGCTGAAGTCTTTCAATAAATATTTTACAAGCTTTGCCAGAGACAGATTTGTCATCTGGTGGACACAGTGTCTGCATCTTAAGGTGATTCAGCAACAGAAGAGGTGGTGTCAAAACTGAGGCCTGGCAGCTCCTGTCCGTGGTGCCTTTGTTTCACTTTTAGGTATGCCCAATGCTGCTAGGGCTCTTGGAGCAAGACACCGCCAAGGTGTGGGAAATGCTTCCTTAGCAGAGTACTGCTGCTCTACGATGGTTCCATCTTCTCTCCAGTCTGGGGCTTTTGGATTAATATACCAACCAAATTTGTTTCATTACAAGTCTGTTTATTAACATCACGCGTAATGGTGATCAGACCTACGTTCTCTGGCACTTCACTATAAAGGATTTTGCTCCTTGAGGGATGGCGGCACCATGTCCTTTTTTGGATTCCTCACACTGTAGTCTCTGTATTAACTACTTTGTGCTAACGTCACTACATACTGAACTAAATGGAATCAGTATTCATATATATATGTTTATATGTATATGTGTATGTGTTTATATATGTATGTGATTAGTTTCACAATCAGAAGAGTACAACTTTTATTAACCCTATAGATACAGTCCTATTCAAAAGGGGAAATCAGGGGCGCCTGGGTGGCTCAGTGGGTTAAAGCCTCTGCCTTCGGCTCAGGTCACGATCCCAAGGTCCTGGGATCAAGCCCCGCATCAGGCTCTCTGCTCAGCAGGGAGCCTGCTTCTTCCTCTCTCTCTCTCTCTGCCTGCCTCTCTGCCTACTTGTGATCTCTGTCTGTCAAATAAATAAATAAATAAATAAATATTTTAAAAAAAAAAGGAAATCAGAATGAATAGCAAATTTAAAGAGTTGGAAATTTTCATGTCTACATAGGTATTAAAATTTTAGATTTTATTTTCACCACTGATAAACCGATATGGTAAGGGAAATTACTTGGTATCAGGAGGTTGAAGACTAGGGCAGACTTGTTGCCTCTCTGTACGTTGAAGGTGGTTGGCTCTTTTATAAGGACACAGGAAGCTTTATGTGCCTGCAAACCATTTATATTTGCAATGGAGAAGATACAAATTACCCATTTAATATTCTTTTTCTGTAAAAAGCCTACCAGAAACCTTTAATTTCCTCTCTTCTGGATTACTCTTAAATGTTTACCTGATGCCAGCAAAATGTATATGTGTTCTTTTAATTACTTTGTCTTCTGACAACTAAAGCACCAGAAACAAAACAAATGAGCAGAGGGAAAAAATAGAGCAAGAGAGAGGCAAACCAAGAAACAGACTGTTAACTATAGAGGACAAACTGATGGTTACCAGAGGGGAGGTGGGGGGAGGGGGAGCTCAGTGGGTGATGGGGAAGAAGGAGAGTTCTTGTGATGAGCGCAGGCCGATGTATGGAAGTGTTGAATCACTATATTGTACACCTGCAATTAATATTACACTGTATGGAGGCGCCTGGGTGGCTCAGTGGGTTAAAGCCTCTGCCTTCGGCTCAGGTCATGATCTCAGGGTCCTGGGATCGAGCCCCACATTGGGCTCTCTGTTCAATAGGGAGCCTGTTTCCCCCTCCCCGTCTGCCTGCCTCTCTGCCTATCTCTCTGCCTGCTTGTGAACTCTGTCAAATAAATAAATAAAATTAAAAAAAAAAAAAAGAAATTGAGTTTAAAAAAATATGACACTATATGTTAACTCATGGAATTTAAATAAAAACTTAAAAAAAAATAGACTAAAGTGCCAGTGACTTGATGTAACCGTGGTAAAATGTTGGAATATGCAGATCCTTATTGTGAATAAATTTACTGTGCCCTCTAAGGGGTATTGCCTTATAAAATGTATTAGAAGCAAAGCTGTCCAATTTTATAGACCAAAATAAGAAAGATTTGAGCATGAATGTGGAAATACGGGACTTCCTTCCTTAAGGACTTCTGCTTTAGCACAAATTTAGTGGGAATTGTTCTGTAGCTTGCTACTGCCACCTACTGGTTCTCCATTCTTGGCCTTCACCTCCTGGTTTACTGTAATCCATAGAAATAAAAGGAAATTAGGTCTATTTATTGGAATCCTTAAAATATTCTTTGCTGAGGGCGAGACAGAATTTTTATGTGGTCCACACAGGGTTTACTTTGTCGTATGCTTTTAGTGAACAAAGTCTTAAGTCTCTCTCCACTGTTAACAGTGTGCTACTTCTGTTTGCGTTTCTGACCAACATTTTTTTCCTTTGTCATCTTTTCCTAGTTTAATGGATCGAGAAGTGGCATTGCTTGCTGAAATGGACAAAGTGAAAGCCGAAGCAAGTAAGACTGATCTGTAGTTAAAGCTGTTACCAGTTAGTAGGCATGTGCTTTTCAACTCTCTTAACAAAAGCTCCATCTAATTGCCACTAGAAGAGTTTATGTATGTCTCAAGCACTTGTACTGCCCTGTCATGTGAATCCTTTCAGGTGAAACAACTTTACAAGAAACTGTTTTTTAATATTTTTGGATGTCAGCGTTTTAATGTAAACTGTAGTGTCTGGGGGACTGCTTCATAGTTTCTGCCACCACAGCCTCAGTTCGGAAAATAAAAGTATCCTCGCAGGTGCCTGGGCTTTGTTTTATTTTGTTTTTAGCTTCCAGTGATTATGGGGTTTTTTTCTACTTGGCAAAAAATGTTTGGCATCCTCAGAGGTGACCTCACTAGGTTCCCTGCACATTAGTGTAACCGTTATTGTGGTTACTGATCCCTGAAATTTGTTTTCTCAGTTTTCGAACAGTCTTCACTCAGCGTCTGTGGTCACTAGGTCGGGGAATTCAATAAAAGGAGGTTGTAGGATACCATGACTAGGGTTCCTTGAAAGCCTACTAAAAGATTCTGGAAGAGTAGAGTCTAACCTGGGTAATTTGTGGGGGTTTTTGTAGCAAAGAACCAGATGATCTGTTTTTGGTTTGTTTTTTTGTTTTTTTTTGTTGTTGTTTTTTTTGTGTTTTTTTTTTTTTTTTTTTTTTTTTTTTTGGTCATTTCTGAAAGGTTAGGTAAAAGATACACAGCTGTATGGAAAGAAGGGAATGTCAATTGCAGCTTCTACAATGGCATTGATTCCAGGCTTTTCAGCAGCGGGTTTTATCTTCATGTGTTGAATGCTAGATTTGTAATTAGCAGGGTTGTTTCTTTTAACCTGCTCTCAAACTGCTAAGAATGGAAATAGGTTGAGATGATGACTCACAATTAAACCATTTGTGTTTATGATCATGGGCCAGGGGAGGCATGGAGCTGAGTTCCATTTTGACCTGAAATGTTGAACAGGTACTCTCCACTGTTTTTCAGAGGTGAGATTTCATTTAAATTGAATGGTATATCCTGAAATGTCTAAATGTGACAATTTTGGTCCGTTCATGTACCTATGTGTTCTATTTTGAAGATGAAGTTTCAGATAAAATAAAACTAGTGAGAAGACATAGTCCTTACTTTTGAGAAGGTACTTTTTAAAAACAGAACTTTTATAGAAAATTCCAAACATATTTCAAATAGGCTAATTGCCATCATCCAGTTTCAACTAATTATCATCAATTCTCTCTCTTTTTTTTAAGATTTTATTTATTATTGAAGAGACACAGCAAGAAAGGGAACACAAGCAGGGGGAGCAGCAGAGGAAGAGGGAGAAGCAGGCTCCCCACTAAGAGGGGAGCCCGATGCGGGGCTTGATTCCAGGACCCCGGGATCATGACCCGAGCCAAAGGCAGCCACCCAACCCATTGAGCCACACAGGTGCCCCAGTTATCATCAATTCTTGACCAATCTTATCAAATTAAGAGCTACAGAGTTTTACTTAGTTTCATTGGTTGTACATCTGTATCTCCTTTCTCTCATGCTCAAAATCCTGGTTCACAGTGTCACTAAATGTAATTATTTACTGATACTATCAAGAAGGTGCTTCATTTTCTTTTTTACACATAATCGTTTTATTAATTTGCATGATCACAGTACTTCACAGTTTAGAGATTTTCTCTCATTCATCTATGATCTTCACATTAACCTTATGAGGTAATTAGGTTTTCCTATTTTTGTTTTCATTTAGTAAATGAAGAAACTAGTCCTTTGGAAAAACTGACTGGTCCTGAGTTATGTAACTGGGTCCTCTGATATATGTGGAGATCTTGACTTGACACATTTCCTTCATGTTGAGATCTGTGCTTTTGTCTTAGAATGCTAGAGTGCCGGGAGCTGAGAAGCAAGTGAATCTGGCAGACAGATTTTATCTTGGAAGCCAGATCAAGTAGATCATTTGTAACTGTTGGGCCTTGGTGTCAAGAAACTCTTATAGGCACATTCCTCACTTCCTGGGAAAGTGTGTTCTTACAGGTTCACCTGCCATAGATAGGGGCGCCCTATTTTTACTGAGCAGTTAGGCTCAGTAAAATTGCTCAAGACATTCAGCTCTCTGGAATACCTGGTGTAGCTCTTGGAAAATTCTGTTTACTTTCTAACACCAATCTGACTAATTTCTAAGTAGGTTGCAAGATTCTATGTTTAACAGTTAGGAACTGAGTTTGACGGCACGTAACAGAGTGGCCTAAATAAATGTGAGTTTATTTTTCTCTCATGAAATGAAAGGTCCAGAGGTAAGGGATCGGGGCTGGCAGGTCATTTTCAAAATGACACAAGGGACCCAGGCTTCTTTGTCTTTGTACCCAACCGTCTTTCGAGATACCTCCTAAGGCTCCAGCTGAGGAGAGGCCAAATGTTACCTGCTGGCTAAGACTCCTTTAAAGAGCTGTCGCTGTCCTGTAAGCCCCGCCCTGTGACTTCCGCTTAGAGCTCAATGACCAAACCTTGTGATAGCATAACCGAGTCATGGGATAACATGACTATCTTACCTGTAGCAAAGCCAAGAAAGGTAGATTTTTACTTAAGCAGATTGGTACCCAAAACACCAGACTTCCTGTAGGAAGAAGAGGAGAGTGCAGTGGCTAACAGTCTTTGCTACAGTCCACCCCTCAGCAACCTGACATCCTTCTTTTTTAAAAAATGGGAACACCCTCCCCTCATCCTCAATGGCAACGCGTCCAAAGACTCATCTAGTTCGTATATTCAGCTGAAAGTCCAGGACTGCTGGGTAATTTCACGTCTTTCAGCTGGTCTGGATATGGCATGTTGTGGTCTGGGGTCCCATAAGTTAGAAGTTAAATGCCCCCTCCTCCAATGTTATACAGATAGAGAAAGAAGAGGGTAATTATAGTAGAACATTCCCACCTGCAAAAGCAGTGATCTAATCTTACCAGGCAGGAATAATAGAGCACCTGCCCTTCTAACAGGGAAAGTTCCTTGGTTCATATGGCAGCGCCTAGTTCTGCTTCCTTGGAGGATTTCTTTGGCTTACGTCCTCTGTAGCCCCTGGTTCTCTACTCTGAGAGATTTTCCCCCATATTGTCTCTCATCTTCCATGGCCATATCTGAGTTCTGTATCCGGGAGCATGTCGAAAGCTGTAGACAATCTAAATATCCACCATCAGGGGACTTGGTGAATAATGATAGTGTAGGGGCACCTGAGTGGCTCAGTGGGTTAAAGCCTCTGCCTTCGGCTCAGGTAGTGATCCCAGGGTCCTGGGATTGAGCCCCACATTGGGCTCTCTGCTCAGCAGGGAGCCTGCTTCCTCCTCTCTTTGCCTACTTGTGATCTCTGTCTGTCAAATAAATAAATAAAATCTTTAAAAAAAAAAAATAATAATGATAGGGTAGCCACAGAGGAGACTGCAGTGTGGCTGGTAACCAGAGATGGAGATCCAATGTATTAGTAGCGAATGAACTTTGAGATACGTTAAGTAAAAATAGCTAAGGTAGAGGAGAGGGTCATATGTATGTGTACTCCCATTCATGAAGAGGGGAGAAAGGGAGAGAGATTTGCTGTGTGTGCACAGAATACCTTTGGAAAGATGCCAAGAGATTGTTAACACTGCTTTCTATTGGGGAGGGAACTACAAAGTCAGAAGTAGGAAGGACCTTTTTACTTTTCATCTTACACCCATTTATTCTAGAGAAATTTTTTACCCTGAGTACATATTTCTGTTTTAATTCATACATTTCTTGATAAAAAGAATATTTTTTCAACTGGGAAGAAGAGAAAGAGAAATGACAAATGATTTATGAGTCTTTATGATTCATAAAAAGTGTTTACCATTTAACTGCCTTCAGAGTCCCTCAAGAAGGTGGGAACTGGACCTTTGGTATTTTCATTTTCTGGATGGGTGGGCAGCTAAGCCTTTGGCTGTCCAAATACATACTGCAAGGCCCATATTTTCAATTCTTCTTTATCCCATTTAGCAGAACATAAGAGTCCCTCTCTTTTTCTCCACAGTGGAAATTTTGCTCAGCCGACAAAAGAAAGCCGAACTTCTAAAGAAGATGACTGATGTGGCTGTTCGAATGTCAGAGGAGCAATTGGTTGAGCTCAGAGCTGATATCAAGGTAAAACTTCCTTCTCTTTTCTGCCTTTCTTCTTACCCTCAGGGACTGAAGCAGCAGATCTCCATAATTCATGGCCATATCTAATCTATTGAACTCAAGATCTTCCCTTCTCAAACCTGGCCCTCTTCCATGTTCCCTTTCTCTGCAAGTGGTTCTGTCATCTATCTAGATGTCCAAGCTGAAAACCTTAGGACATTTCTCCTTTCCCACATTAAATCTATCAACAGACGCTGTCCATTTGACCTCCTACTAAATCTCAGCTCTGACCTTTTCTCCTCATCTCCACCACCACCGTCATGGTCAAGCCACTGTTATCTCTCATTTGGACTTCTGTCATGGCCTCTTAACTGATTCCACCCCTCCACTTTGCTACTGCCCCCCACCTTCCCTAGCCCTCCTACACCTTAGTAACCTGCTTCAAACCTTCCATTGCTTTTAGGATAAAGACTGTAATCCTTAACGTGGCCAGTGGGCTCTGCAGGGTCTGGCTCTGCCACCATCTCATTTCACACCACGCCCGCCTTGTTCTCTGTACTCTGGCCATCTTAGCTTCTCCTTCCCACAAACATATTCTGTTTCCTCCTGCAAGAGGACTACTGCATGTGCTTTTCGACCTGTACAAGACACACACCCTACCCACTCCCAGCACACAGATAACTCATGACCCACTCGTGCTTCCTGACTTCCCTGTCATATCCCCTCTTTTGTGTCATCCTAGTGTAGTTACCATTTAGTGTTCATTTGACTGATCTGTCTCCCCAGCCAAATGGCAAACTTTACAACGGCAGGAACTGGCGCATCTCTAGTGCCTAGCGTAGTGCCTTGGCACATAGTAGGTATTCAGTAAATATTTAAATGGTTGGTTAATTCTGATTTTATAAGAGCAAAGTGAGCAGTTTGAGATGTTGCTTTTATTGTAATCTGTTTAGAACAATGGCCTAGGTTGAGCAATCATACATTTTAAATTCTTATACAAAGAACAGTGTTTCTGAGACTAAGTGTAGAAACCTGCAAGAGGTTGAGGTGTTCGTGGGGAGTCGTAGACACTGGCATTCTAAATGATTGCTCATAACCTGTGAGCTGTGGAAACCAGGGGAATCGGCTATCCCTCCTCCTGAGCCCTTCACCTCTGCTCGGAACCCATGAGATTTCCTGCCATCTTTACAAGGAGGACTTGCTGCAGAGGCTGTTTCACAGTTTTTGTAAAGTAAAAACAGGTGGAAGATCCTCTTAGTCCTTCCAGGTGTCCTTGTCACCATCCTGACCCAGTCTTTCACTCCTTCCCTGTTAGACTCATAACGATAACACAACGATGCCCAGATGAAATTACCGTTTCTGATTAACTAGAACTATATTACTAAAAATTATAAAAAGTCATCTTCACATTGATGCCAGTCAGTCTCATTCAACTATCTGGGAGAAGCCGGAAACCCCTTTGGAATTAGATGAGAGTTCTGGCTCTCACAGGCTTCATCTGTTCTCCTTCCCACGTGGTTAAAAAGCTGCTAGAAATATTTCTGCAGGCTGACTAAGGATCTGTTTCTCTCCACGTTTTCAGTGTACCGAAGTGGGTGCTGTGCAATTTAAATGTCTTATTTCCAGATCATTTTATTTCCATCATTCCTGTTATGTCTCTGGCTCAACAAACCCTAGAATTTGTTTCAGAAATTACTCTCCAACTGATATTACATGTCTGAAGGCTTTATGTCAGAGGTTCATGGTGTTTTCTAAGCCACAGTGTACTCTGAAGCTGAGGACTTCAAGGCTCAGAGGGAATTTTGATGTCTTCTTTCCCATCTATTGCTTCTAGATCCATTGTAAGGATTCTGATGCATTTGGTTATAGCCCTTGACTATCCAAAATTGAATTAGACCACCTGCTAGAGGGCTGCTCTGAGGAGTTCAGTCCTTGTAAATTTTATCTAGGCCCTTAACTTGTCTTTTTGGCTTCCTTTTCATCTGGGGGAGGGGGGAAGATCCCAGGCTACTTTGGAGATGATTTACTGAAGGGTAACCCCAGAAGCACTTTACTCCTGACATGTTTCTAGTCGCACAGTCTCTGGTTAGTTTTGATCCAAGGTTACTTCTCAGCTTCGACTGCTTTAAAGGATTAAATTACTTGCAGCACAAACCCTTCTCATTTGCAGGGTTGTCTTTTTACATGAGTGATTTTCTGTCTCGGGAAGTTGTCCCCATTTTGAGGACTGTAACAAATCCTACTTCACAAAGGGCTGAAGTGGGTTTCCTGAGGAAGTTCCTGTTACAGAACACCAAGCTATCTATTTACACGGGATCCCTGTTGTAACTTAGGAGCATTTCTGCTGTCTCCACTTCTGTATAAAATGGAACAGTGTGGAGAGTGGCTAGTAGTGGAAAGATGACCCTCTCCACTATGAACTTCTTCTTCTAGCTCTCCAGTTTATTTCTCTTGATTATACC
The DNA here is from genome assembly GCF_002288905.1 of Enhydra lutris kenyoni. Taxonomy (NCBI): domain Eukaryota; kingdom Metazoa; phylum Chordata; class Mammalia; order Carnivora; family Mustelidae; genus Enhydra; species Enhydra lutris. The sequence goes on from NW_019154140.1 coordinate 8,141,100, forward strand.
TAATGGGCTTTGGCCATCACAGAGCATTTCATAAAGAATAGATTTCTCTTTGGGCCTTAAGAAAGTGACTGGATTTCATCAGTCACCCAGCATAGGTAACATGATGGCCATTTTGCAAAAATTTGAAGCAGTAAAAAGAAGGCAGCGGGAAATAATTCTGTTTCATCTCTATATGGCAAGCTGCGGTTTCCACTTGTCTCACCTGGAGGCTTTCCTTTGTCCTTTCTCCAGCACTTTGTCAGTGAGCGCAAATACGATGAGGATCTGGGACGAGTAGCCCGGTTCACCTGTGATGTAGAGACCCTAAAGAAGGACATTGAGTCATTTGGACAAGGTAAGAGGGTGCGGGATTCTGGGCGCTGGCGATGGTGATGGGGAGACCCTACTCATAGAGACTGAAGTTGTGGCTTCTCCACTGATTCGTCTTTAGTGCCTCTTGTGTTTTTGTTTGCTTGTTTTTGGGAAAAGTAATTCTGAAATCACCAGATGCAGAGTCTTTGACTCAGAAGATGGGTGTTTTCCAGCTCCCTAAATTTCCAGTGTTTTGGGGCTCTGGAGTCAGACCAAATTTGAATCATTGCCTTTACATTAAACTCTAAGGCATCATTTCACTCCTCTCCCAAATGGAGATAATAGGTGCTTAAATAATAGCTGTAAGGGGATGGGGAGCCCTCCCCTAACTTGAGAGCTTATAGGGACACATCAGTCAAACACTGAGCTCAGCTCCTTTGTTCTTTCTGCATCAGTATAAAGTGAAAGGTTGAACCTAGAGCCGTGATTATGAACTCAGCGTCAGTCCGGGCTTAAAACCAAGACAAAAAAATGTAAGAGGTAGCTTTAAGTCATTGAATTCTGACAAAATTTGAAGTGAAAATGTTCATATATCTCAGATACATTGGTATTTTGAATTTGGGGTTATTTTTGTAGAAAAAACCTTGGGATGATACATTTTTGTTAAAAGACAAGTTCTGTTCATGTTTAACTAATCTTGATTATATCTTGCATCATACAAATTTTTTTTAAAAAGGATTTAGCTTTCTATTTACCTTTTTTCTTTCTTTGTGAAGTCAGTACTTGAGAATGTTCCTGCATAGGAAACTGAACATATGGCCCATACTATTGTTCCTAGGCTTAGTCAGCTGCTGGAGCCGTAGCCAGGAGTTTAGTAGGAAACGCTGAGAAGTCATTAGTTGGTGGGGGAACGATTACTCCGCTCTTACACTGTTCTCCTTTCTCTGTGAGTTCCTTTACAAAGCAGTGGGTATTCACTAACTGGAATTTAAATAAAAACTTGAAAAACAACAACAACAACAACAACAACAACCCAAAGCAATGGGGATTTGGAAGGAGTAGAAGAAGAGAGCAGAAGGGACATTTTGCTTCCTGTTACCGATTTTATAAGCTTACCTTTACAACTGCTCAGGTAGACAGTTCTTTATCTTAAGTTGCTTATTGTGAAACAGTGAAATAGGGAAAACCTTACCCATCATGCTCTTCCGTCACATGACGACATACTTCTCATGTTTTCGTTCAGTGTCCCACCCAAAGAACAGCTATTCAACCAGATCCCGGTGTAGCTCAGTGACATCTGTGTCCTTGAGTGGCCCATGTGATGCCTCTGCTGCTTCCTCTTCCACCTGTGCCTCTGCTTCCAGCCTTACAAGCGCTAACAAGAAAAACTCAGCACCAGGAGAGACTCCCGCAGCCCCAGTCAGCTCCGGCGGCCGGCCCTATCAGCCTCATCGAGAGGTAACCCGGCAGCCCCGTGGAGCCAGTGACGGAGAAAAGTTACCGGATTGCCGCCATTCGAATGCTGACAGCTCAGTCCATTACTTTCCTCTCTTGATGCCCATTCCACACCTATTTTGAATCCCTCCAGCCCCAATTAGTTCCAGAGAAAGCATTTGGTATGTCTGTTCCAAACCAGCAGCTAGCTTAGGTCTCCTGTTGCCAAGACGGCTGACTTTCTGAAGTTGGCGGCTGTCCTAGCTTTTGTAGGTAGGATTGCCTGGTAATTAGTCACCGGGACCCATGCCCCCATCTCGAGATGGAGGCACAGCGTAGTGGCAGGCTCAGCGGAGGGCTTTCTAGAAGCCCCCGTGTGGAGTAGCTCGGGGAGACGGCATGAACCTGGTGGCATGGGGGGCCAGCACCAGGAAGCTGAAGCGTGATCCATAGTTTCTTTTCCTGGTTTGAAGAATGTATACCAGAGCCATCCAAGGCAGTGCTGTGCAGAACTGGGATTATGTTGGAAGAGGAGGACGAAAATAAAACCCCGTGCCGCAAGCCTTCTGGGTTGTAACGTGAAAGATGGCCTGAATGTCACAGCGGCGGGATTTAATCTATGGCTGATGATACATAGCAAAGCAGATTACAATGATGTTTATTTTATTTTTCCAGATGTTTATCTTTACAAATGGCTTGTGATCCACAGAGTTCAGTCACGTGATAAGATGCTTGCCCAGTTGAGGGTTGGAACAGCCCAGAGAATGTTCTTTCCTCCTTCTTAGCTTTCTTCTTGTGCCTAGCTAAAGAAAAGTGAACTCCTCTCCAGTGGAGAGCCTAGGGGTGGAAGGTGGGGGAGAAGTAGCGAAAGACTTCTTAATTCTGGGGTAGGCGCTAGGTCGGATTGGCTGACACAATTCTGGGAGTCTTGAGAGATAACGGAGTCCCGAGTATGGGATACCACAATTTAGGATTTCAGAGTATTCCTGTAAGCTGAACTGGAACAGGGTGCCATAATGCCACAGTGCTTTGAACATTGTATTCTTTTATCCTCAGGTATTGCCGGGGAACAGACGAGGAGGACAAGGCTACAGGCCACAAGGCCAAAAGTCCAATGATGCCATGAACCAAGGGCGACATGACAGTGTGGGTCGTTACAGAAATAGTTCCTGGTATTCATCTGGTTCCAGGTACCAGAGCACTACATCCCAGGCATCGGGAAATGTTAGCGAACGGGGCCAGGCCCCCTCTGCAGGGACCAATGGAACTGGAGCCAGCATGGAGCCCAGCCCACCCAAGCCCTCATTCAAGAAGGGGCTCCCCCAGCGCAAACCTAGGACCTCTCAGCTTGGGACTGTGAACTCTTGAGGGCAGTTCTGCTTGGCCTCTCTCCTCTATCCCACACAATTCAACTTGGTAACTGGACTTATTAGGAAACTTATAGTTAGATGTAATAACAAAAAGAAGTTTACGCATATCACTTTTTATGCCATTCTAAATATTTTTGGTTTCTTCTCTCCTCGTTTCCCCTTTACTATTTTTGGAGGGGAAGCTGTTTTTTTCCTTGACCTTTCCCAATGATATGGATTGATTCTGATTGGTCATTTCCACCCGGACTCACAGGCCACCGATGCCCAGGTTTCCCCAGGGTCAGCAGTGCCCTTCCTGGTGCACCAGACCTTTCAATCGCCCAGGAGGCCTTCCTCAGCACCTCCCTCCTGTTCAGGCTCTCAGGAGGAGGAGGAGGTGGGTCAGAGCTAGTCCAGCTGCTTCTCCAGGCTCAGCAGAAGCTGCACATTGCTATCAGGTGCCCCCTACACGACAGTATAACCAGGAAAGGCAGGGAGGGGATTGTGTCCAGCACTGAATTAGCCAGAGATGGGGATACTGAATTGGTGAAAAGGAAGGAACACTAGAAAACATGAGAATCTGCCTGTGCTCCCAAAGCGTGCCTGAGATAGACCTCCCAGATCAGGGTTTCAGTCTCCCGCTTGGCATTGTAGCTTAACCTGCGGTCGCTTCAGAATGCCCAGAGGCTTGTTTTTCTCTCTCTTTAGACTGCAGACCAGTCTAGGGAAGCCTACAGGAGAGTAGCATTTAATTAAAGGAAAAAAAAAAAGTATTTCTTTGTTTCAATGTTTGAAGACTTTTGTTGTTATTGTTCTCCCTTTTTTCCCCGAATCCTCTTCTGATCCTCAACCACATTTATAGCAATATAATTAGTGTTGATCTAAGGTGTTACCCATCAAAAAATTGCCGCGGTCTTTATAGTTGAATAAATAAAAACAACTGCGTGAATGTTCCCATCTTTGTTTCAAGGCAGCAAATGCCTTCATTTCATTATCCGGTTTTCTTTGGGCCTCATGGGGTGGGAGTCCGTCGGGCAGCTTGTTCGGGGCTTAAATGAGGCTAGCTGATTCCTAAGTCTTCTGTCCGCCAAGCGGCATCTGGTGAAAACAGGAAGGCCAGCATGAGCAAATGCAGCTGTTCCTCGTGGGAGCAGATTCGTAGTACAGGGAGCGGTGACTTTCCAAAGGGAGCTCACCAGTTGAGAAAAACCACAGCTGCCAGCAGCTCTCCCGGGCAAGCCCTCCCCTCCACTGCCTGTCCCTTGACAGGCATGGTGAATGTGACAGTGTAATTGAGCACCTGCGTGTAGCAGGTGGCTCAGGGGCCAGACCCCTCCACCCTACACCGCCCCCAGCATCCGTGATCGAATGACAGCAGAGCTTTCTCCTCCGGAGTCTGCAGTCCAGACCGTGAGCGGCAGTGGTGCAGAACTTAGCTGCCTTGGGGCTTCCCTTGGCTCTTCGGCTGCAGCTCGGCTGCCGGGGTTCAGGTTGGATGAACAGATTGAGAGAGGGAGAAAGAGAGAGCGAGTGTGTGTGTGTGTGTGTCTTTCAGTAAAGAAAACAGTAGTCAAGGAATACTGGGAAGCCATTTTCTAAAGGGCTGATCACCTCATTTCGGGGCATTTGTCCAACACCACCACCAGCCTGCTGGGGGTCAGGGAGAAGCCCTCCTTTTCTGATTAACTGCTCCCCTATACTTGATAGAAAATCCAGAGACTGAAGTGACCTTGAAGGATTATGAGGTCTATCCCTGTATCCATGCAAGACTGTATTTAACCTCCTAGGCAAATGGGAGGCCACATGTTTTCAAAACCACTTTGAAGAGAGGGGCTGGGCTGGCTCAGTCAGTAGAGTGTGTGACTCTCGATCTCAGGGTTGTGGGGCCTGCATGGCTAAGTGGTTGGGCCTCCTCTGACTCAGTTTCAGTGCAGGTCAGGTCATGATCTCATGGGTCGTGGGATCAGGCCTGCTTTGGGCTCCTCAGCGGGGAGTCTGCTTGGGGATTCTCTCCCTCGGCACCTCCCCCTACTCTCTCCCTCTCTCCCTCAAATAAGTAAGTAAATCTTTAAAAAAAAAAAAAAAAGTATACAACTTAGATCTCTTTCCATGTCAGTATGCCTAAGTATACCTTGTTCTTTCTATGGCTGCATAATATCACACTATATAACCTTAACATAATTAACCAGTCCCTAATGCTAATGATGGTTTTCAGTTTTTTGTTATAAGTATTGCTGAAATGAACATCTTGTAATACATATATAATTTTTACTTGTGAGCATATATCTTCAGGGCAGATTCCTAGCATGGGATTGCTGGGCCATATAGTGATTTAAAAAGCCCTCTTAGGGGGTGCCTGGGTGGCTCAGTGGGTTGAGCCACTGCCTTCGGCTCGGGTCATGATCTCAGAGTCCTGGGATCGAGCCCCACATCGGGCTCTCTGCTCAGCGGGGAGCCTGCTTCCCCCTCTCTCTGCCTGCCTCTCTGCCTACTTGTGATCTCTCTCTCTCTCTCTCTCTCTCTCTCTCTCTGTCAAGTAAATAAATAAATCTTTAAAAAGCCCTCTTAGGGGCGCCTGAGTGGCTCAGTCGGTTAAGCGTCTGCCTTCCGCTCGGGTCATGATCTCAGGGTCCTGGGATCCAGCCCCACATCGGGCTCTCTGCTCCGCGGGAAGCCTCCTTCTCCCTCTCTCATTCCCCCTGCTTGTGTTCCCTCTCCGCTGTGTCTCTGTCAAATAAATTTTTAAAAATCTTTAAAAAAGAAAAAGCAAGAAAAAGAAAAAAGAAAAAGCCCTCTTAAAGATACATGGATTCACACTCTCATCAACAACCTTTGGGGGTGCTTTATACAGTTGCTAAGCTGGAAGCTAAGAGAGGTGAAGGTAAGTGAACTACAGACCTTCAAGGGGCTGATACCCTAGTTGGGGGAACTGACACAATGAATAAAATGCTAGGAGGTGGTAGCGTTGCATGAAAGAACCCCCCCCATCTGGTGTGAGGACAGCAGAGGACAGACCACGCTGAGGGCTGGGACCTGCGCTTACAGTAGGACTACACCAAGGAATGGTCAGGCCTTTGTTCAGTGGCTTACAGATACGGTGACTTCCAATTTCAGAATCCCCAGCCAGGGTACAGTCATGAGCGTTCAAAGCGTGCATGAGGAAAAGCGAAACAAGCTCTTTTGGGTTGGGCGTGACCTGGAGAAGCCAGCCAGCAGTCATCATCTCCAGTCCGGGAATGAGCCTGTACTTTTGGAGATCAGTGAAGTAATGTTATGTTGCCCCCTGGAAATTCTGCCACCTCACCTAACGAAATGAGGATCTGGCTTGCCTGATGCATACGGTTCAACCCACCTTCTTGTCCCACCTGGTGGGGATTAGATCCACAAGGTAGCACACTTTGTGGAAGAAACAGTTGTTCAAATCACATAATCGGAGGTCACCCACCAAGAAGCTGTTTTGTCACTGTTTTCGGCCGGTTCAGAGTACCAGAGCAAATCCTCGTAGCCAGAACCGTTCTGTCGGTCAAACTCGACTTCTGGTAGCCACGGGAGCACATTCTTTCCTTCAAACACTGAGGCACCTACTGTGTGCAGGGCACCATGTTGAGTTCTGAGGCAAAGATAAATGGTTCCAACTCTTTCCTCAGCCACTTTGCAGGTGGAGGGAAACAGAGCTCTTAGCTCTTTAAACCTTTGGAAGCCGTGTCTGGTGGCTATGCAGAGGAGTGGGAAGACCCAGGACTTTGGAGACACCTACTTGGATTTTAATTCTGGCTTCCCAGCCTTCTAGCTCTGTGACCGACTAGCCTTGGGCAAATTACTGTGAGCCTCTTCCTGAACTGTAAGTGGACCCAATGGTAACTATTTCCCAGACAGCGGGGGCTAGCTAACCAGGAGCTGCAGGTCGGTACCCTGGTGTCTGAGCTAACCGGTGACAAACTGAACATTTACTCACCAGAACTTCTTTGCTTCTCTCTCTTGCCCTGTTCAGAAGTGTCTGAAAGACTTCCCGTATCTCCAGCCAGACCGACCTGTTTAAAAATGTTTAAAAAAAGAATGACTTCATTATTCTGTCCCTTCTGTAGCTTTTCTCCTGCGTGCCTATCCCCCCAGCACTGCGCTCTGGACCTCTCTTGCCTGTCTGACACACTGAGAAGCCTACTGTCACCCCCCATTTCTGAGCTCTCGGTGGTGGGGGGGCAAGCAGGGGGCAGGCCAGAGGCTGATGGGGCTGGCCTGGGTGAACAGCTGCACAGCAGCATGCCCAGGGGAGAGCGGGGGGAACGTTCCTTCTGTCCAGGTGCCGAGGCTGCTTTGTTACCTGCCCTGCTCCTCACCCAGGGGGAGACGCTATGTGACGATGTTCCTGGGTAAGGAAACCCACCCACCATCACTACCACCAGCACAACTGTTCCCCAGCCCGCCCGCCCCTTCACTGCCGTCAAAACAGCAGGAACAAATACCACCCACTCTGATTCCTCAAGGAAAAAGTCAGGTCTCCTTTTTATGTCTCTCTTCAACTTAACCCAGTTAGGCTTTCTCTATACCTTACTTTCAAACAAATCCGTTTTCTGGTGTTGCTAGAACACGCAGATTGACATTGAGATCGCTCAGACTCCCTTGCCTGACACAGTCCGGACCCTGGTAGAGTCCCCTCCCCACGGGGCTGGGGAGCCAGCAGTCCCCCGCAGTAGCTCCCCATAGTTTGGGGGCTGGGTTACTGGGCACAGTGGGCACTCAGGACAGGTCACTATCTGCATACTCATCAAAAGGGCCATGCTGTCCCTTTGAATAGGCTGTTTACCAAAGGATAGAAGAAAGCACTCCAGCAAGATGGCATGTAACAAACTGTCAGCCTAGTCAAATCTCAATTCAGGCCTGGTTCCTCCACTTACTAGCCGTATAATACACAGCATTTTCCACATCTGTACATAAAACCATCCATCTTCCAGGATTCCCTCCTTTGAAAATGTATTATGGTTTACTCACACAAGTTGGGATCCTCCACAAACAGAAAAGGAATCACTTAGAATGATATAGCCAAGGAGTGGCCAAGTACTGGAGGCCTCAAAAATTTCCCCCAAATGTTTGTTTTGGTGGAGTTGGGGAACCTTCCGGGAGGCTTCCTCCTGAGCTCATTTCTGCGTTCCCAGCCCCCACAGCCAGGAAGAGCACTTAGGGGGACTTTGATAACAATCCCAACCACCTACTAAACTCATCTCAACAGTCCTTTGAAGAGAGATCAATTCACAAATGACGAACAGATGCTCTTGGAGATTCACACCCACCTCACTCCTTTCCCGACCAAGGTCATCAGTGGCAGAGCTACAATTCAAATCCAGATTCGCCTGACTTGGAAACAGATTTTCCCACCGCTCAACACAGGCTTGGAAGCAGAGCCTGGCCACAGGCTGAAAGAGCGGGGCTGGAAACAGACCTGGGGACCTCCAGGAAGGAGAGAGAGAGTGGGAAGAGGGGAGGAGACGGGAGGGCCCCTGGGCTCTGTTCCTCGACAGCCACCTGCTCTCACCCCCTGCACACAGTGACTGACTCCGCCTGCGCTTTGGGGGGCGGGGTGCTTCTTCCATCTTTTGTGTCTTGAACGTTTTTTCCCTTGCTTTGCTCTTCCCTTCTCTCTCCTAGTTCCTTTTGTAGATAATACTCCCACAGGCCTCCCACGGCAGCTCCAAAATGCAGCCTCCTGAGTTTCTTCTTGATAATGGCTTTGAGTTGTCTCTGAACAGGGCTCCCTCGACCTTCCCCTCCCTGTGACTCCCCACCATGACCCAATGACTTAAGAGTTGGGGGATGGAAGAGAAAAGGGGCTTACTGTGCTCCCTGACCTCCCAGTACCCCTGCTCACTTCTCAGCTCCTCCCCAACCCCATCTATCCCGTCTCCTAGATGTGGGTCCCCACCCCCACATAACTGTATGGTGGGGGAGGAGAGGCATAGAAGGAGGAGGCAAGGAATCTCTTACTGTTAGCGAAGGGGGCCTATAGGCCAAGTCTAGCAGGAAGACCTGAGAGACTAGGTGAGGTGGAAGAGGGAGGAGAGCGGGAGACCCTATGCCTGAACACTTACTTGCTTCTGGGCCAAAAGGGCACCATAAATCAGGTCAGACTGAAGGACTTGGGCAGTGTCCCCGGCCCCACTCCTCCCGCTTGGCGCAAAGTTAATGCTCCGGAAACATACACTATAATTCTTTGCAGCACCCTGTATTCCATCTATCCCCTGCTCACCCTGACCCGAGATACCTGCTTTGGGTTTGTCTTAATATCTAAACCAGTGTCTTTAATAACCCAAATCAGCCTAGGCTGATGAGCTGGAAGCCTGAAAATCTGAACACTTGGGGTTTAAATGGGTGACAGGAGGGTCACCAGGATCTGCTTACACAGTCCTGGGTAACCAGTCCTTGTGAGTGTCCACACAGCTAGCCTGAGCTGCTTTCTGGGCCCCTGGTGGGAGATGGCTGAGTGGCTGGGCTAGGGGGTGGACCGAGGGTGGGGAGGAGGGGAGAGGCGACTCTGGACTGGGAGGGCTGTCAGGCTTGGAACCCTGGTTCTGCCAATTGCCAACGTGATTACCTTGAGCAAGTCCCTCCCCCTTGCCCATTCTCTCTCTCTCTCTTCCACTCTGTCTGCCTCTGTTTCTTCATTTGTGAATGAAGTGTAAATAGTATCTACCTTGCTTGTTTCCCAGGAACCCTATGAATTTCAAAGTCAGATGGCAAACATTTACATGATGCAAATGCCACATGCTGTTCTAACTCCTTTGCTCATGTAATCTTCCTGACAAGCCTCTGGGGTAGTTAGCATGTATTATCATCCCCATTTCACGAAGGAAAAGATGGGGTCCCAGAAGGAAAATCACACAGACAGCAAGTGGCAGGACTATTGTCAGACCAAGTGCACGGTTTCAACCACAGTCTTGTCTGGTCTCCAAGGGAGCTGACTGCTGAACTGCACCCTCTCCTAGCAGAATGTTTGAGTAGAGTGAAGGGCACGTTCATGGGTTTGGGGGAGGGCTGACTTTGCTTGTGGAGGTGGCATGGGGAGCATTATCTGCAGGTTCCCTGGGGTCATTCTTCCTGGGAGCAGGATTCCAGGATTCAGAGGACTTGCGGAGAAGGGCCCTTCCTCCCCTTTCTCCCAAAGCACCAGCTCATTTAAATACAGGTGTCTGGGGCTTTGGCCCTTGTTGCTGATGGAGGGGTGGGTGGGGCAGGCGACACTCCTTTCTTTCCGACGCCCGCGGCTGTGGATATGTCTCCCAGAGTGGTGGGGGTGCTGGGCCTCCCGCTTCACTCAGGGAACAAATTGCTGTTTTGGCCCTGGCGGCTCCTGTGGGCGCGGGCGGTAGCCGCGCTCGCTGGCAAATCGTGGGAGGGAGGAGGAGCGGCGCTGGCAGAGCGAGCCTGGGGGGACCGAGGCAGCGCGAAGACAAGCTACAGACTGCCGCCCGGGCCCTCCCCCACCCACCCACCCATCCCCTCACGGGAGGGGGTCCCTGCGGCCACCGACAGCGCAGAGACCAGTTCCCGGGGACTGGAGATGGTGCTGCCGCCCGGAGGCTGGGTCCTACTCCCTCCCCGCTCGCAAGGACCTGCACGCACCGGGTTAGGAAGTTCTCCCAGGGTCTGACGTCCTACCCGTCCGCTGAATTTGCAACCTGACACTCTGGGGCAGCCTGAGGGGCCAAAGGCGACAAATAATAGAAATATAGGGGCGGGACGAAGGACCTAGGGCTACTCCCCTCCCTCGGACACCCTTTACACACACACACACACACACACACACACACACACACACACACACACACACACAGGAGGCACTCGCCGAGAGCTTCTCACCCTTACTTCCAGGGCTACCCACCCTCCAGTTTCCTGACAGCTCCCGCCAGCAGCTGCACCTCCCAGGGATGAGGGTCAAATTGAGGCAGAGAAAGGCCTGGATGCCCAGAGGCTGTGTTTAGACACCACCCTCCCCATCTCCTTTTAGACTTTCCTTGTACAGTCGGGGTCCCTCTAGGGCCCGCGACCTCCACCAACTCCCGGCCTTCCCCCACCTCCGCCCAGATGCCCAGTCCCCTTTCCCAGTACATTTTTCCTCGGGGAAAGCGTCTTCTAAAACACCCCCAGCCCCGCCGCTCACCCCCCGCCGGAGCTCTCCTCTGGTCCCTCCGGGGGAGGAGAGTCTGCGAGGCTCTGTGCGAACCCCCATGCTGCAGAGAAAGACGCCTCTCCCCTGCGCTGACTCAGCCCTAGCGGGACCAGGCGCTCGCCGGTCTCCTCCGAGGGGCGGGCGGGGCGGCTTGGGGCGGCTCAGGCGGCTGCCGCGGCGGGGTATAGAGGGGCCGCCGCCTCCCCCTGCCCCCACCGAGGTCCCGAGGGGAGGGGATCCCTAGGCGGGAGGCCTGTCCCTTTAAGGAGGCGGCCCTGCCTGGGTGTGCCCGTCTCCATGGTTACCCCGGTGCAGGCGGCGGGCGCCGGAGGGAGGAAGGCTGCCGCCTCTCCCCGACAGACGGAGGGAGCTGCGGGAACCCGGCGCCGAACGGAGCCCGAGCGGGAGCCGACCCGCGGCCGAAACGGGAGCCGCTGCTGCCGCCGCAGCCGCCGCCCTGAGCGAAAGGTGCGGAGAGCGCAGCGGGCGCCGAGCCGGGGGCCCGGGATTCGTGGGCCGCCAGGACGCGGGAGGCCGCGCGCCATGCTCCGGGCCCCGACGGCGGGGACGCCCCCTCGCGCACCGGCTGCTGGCCGGGCCTGCCAACCCCGGGTGGGCTTCGGCCTCCGACGGCTGCGCTAGCGGGCGCGGGGCCCGGCGGGGGGCGGCCGAGCTGGGCGCCCTCCCCCGGTGCTGAGCCCCCCGCGCCCCGGAGGGATGGGGCGGGCGGCTACGGCCGCCTAAGATGCCGGCCATGCGGGGACTCCTGGCGCCGCAGAACACCTTCCTGGACACCATCGCCACGCGCTTCGACGGCACGCGTGAGTCTGACCTCCGCCCCACTGGCTCCCAGGGAAGCCGATTCCTGCCAGGGTTTCCGCAGGTCCCGCACCCCGACATCTCGGCTTGGCGCCCTCTCTGTTCTCACCTTCCCTCTCCAACGCCCGGCTTTCAGCCTGGACTACCATCTCCTTCCAGACGCCGTTTCTCAAAGGTTCAGGGTGCAGTCTGCCCAGGTTGGGCAAAACGGCCAAAAGTCTCCGGGTTTAGGGCCCAGGATGCCATTTGTTGGCGAGGGCGCGCACCCCGACTTAGTCAGTCTAACTCCCCCCATCCCTGTGTCTGGCGCTGTCCTACCTACTACCATGGAAGTGGCCGGTGCGGGGTGAGGCAGAGGAGCGGTGCTCAGGGAACCCAGAGGGTTCAAAAGCCCGATTTAAAAAAGAGGTTTGCAAAAGGAGGTAGAGTAGGTGGGATTGGGATCGCACTGTTAGTCCAAGCTCACCTCACCGCCTAAACTCCCCAGCCTAAACCTGCAGAGCCCCTCTAGACCCAAAAAGCTAGGTTTGGATACTCCCACCAAGACTGCGGAAGTTTGCAGTAGGTGACCCGAGCTTCTGGATCCTGGGTTCCCAGGGCTCTGAACACAGGGAAAGTGATGCAAACCCCCTCCCTTCTTCTCCTCCTTCACACTCACCCCCAGTGGGGCTTACCAGCTCTCTGCCTATCGTCCTCCATGGTCTTGCAGTTCCTTATAGGGGGTGGGAAACCATCACTGAGCACCCCCCTACACACGCGCGCATGAGTGCGCGCGCACACACACACACACTGGCTTCTCCATCTGCTTTGCCCTGCGCTTGGCTCCAGCAGCCTGCTGATTCAGTGCCCCCCACTCCCCAATACGTTCCTGGCTCCAGGCTGTGCTGTTCAGCTACCATCCTTACACCCCCATTCTCGATCACACTCACTAATTCCTGAGCCAGGTCCAGCAGCTGGGGCTCACACAGGGAGAGCAGAATGGGTGGTGGCCTGGACTGCCTCCCATCCAGGTGAGTCCCCTGTGAGAGGAGCCCCATAGCCACCCTGGGCACCTAGCTGGTGAGTGAACCTGGCAGAGGTAGGAGTAGGGCTGAGGCTGCCTAGAGCTGGTTATGCAGTGCCCCCTTGGGCATCCCCAACCCTAGCCTTACCCCAAGCTGCAGAGGACACAGTTCCCACACAGGGCTGCATTCACCAACACCGTGTTCACATGTGTTGATTCCACTGCTAGGAGTGGTCTCTGTCCATAAGTGACACACTGACTCCTGTTTATAAACAGCGCCTGCCCTAACCCCTGGACACACACACACGCACACACACACACAGGTCTTGGGCTTCGTGACCCCCACCCTTTGGTTGCAGGCATTTAGGAAAGGGGGTTGGCAGACCCTGGGCCCCTTCACCCCGTGCTTCCTCTGAGAGGTGCTCTCTTGCAGACAGTAACTTCGTGCTGGGCAACGCCCAGGTGACGGGGCTCTTCCCCGTGGTCTACTGCTCTGATGGCTTCTGCGACCTCACGGGTTTCTCCCGGGCCGAGGTCATGCAGCGGGGCTGCGCCTGCTCCTTCCTCTATGGGCCAGACACCAGTGAGCTTGTCCGCCAACAGATCCGCAAGGCCCTGGATGAGCACAAGGAGTTCAAGGCTGAGCTGATCCTGTACCGGAAGAGCGGTGAGGGGCCGCCTGGCCAGCCCGCCTCACTCTGGAGGTCTCACCTAGCCTGGCACCCACTCCATCTACTGTCCCAGTGTTCCATCCCCATCATCTCCATCTCCCCATCTCACCCCATCTTCCCACTTACCCACTTCCTTCTCCACCCCATCCACAGCCCCTGGCTTCTCTCTTCTGTCCTCACCTCAGCCTCTACTCAATTTCCGATCTTCGGTTTTTCACCCGAGCAGAAAAATGTCCCCGTCTCAGCAGGACAGACCTATGAGCACACATGTCTAATGGCCATCTCTGCTCTCCCTTGCCTTCCCTGACCCTGTCCGTCAAGCCCTGTCCTGAATGGAGCCAGGCTGCCCCTCCCCTCCCAGGAAAGCCCTGATCCTGCCTGTGTCTTGGCCAGGGCTGGCAGTAGGACCTCTGTCACCTTGGGCAAGGTGGCAAATAGGAGCTGGGCTGAGTCTGTCTTTGTGCCCAGGGCTCCCATTCTGGTGTCTCCTGGATGTGATACCCATAAAGAATGAGAAAGGGGAGGTGGCCCTCTTCCTGGTCTCTCACAAGGATATCAGCGACACCAAGAACCGAGGGGGCCCTGACAACTGGAAGGAGAGAGGTGGGTGCCTGTGGGGCTGCTGATTTAGTGGCCACAGCTGGCTGGTGTATTGGTTACCTCAGGCCTGGGCAGGGGCCTTCGCACCCAGCTTGCACTCATGGGTCCCCCCCACCCTCTTGCATTCATTAACTCCTTCTTTGCTGGGTGAGAGGCCTGTGCTGCTCTCATTTCCACATGCCCAGGTATGGAAAGCTTGTTTCCAAACAGACACCTTGAGACAAAGTTGGAGTTTTAAAGTCCACTTTACTAAGAAACTGAAAGCAAGCAGACTCCCCTAGTGCCGGTGAAGTACCATTTCCTGACCAATTAGTGAGGCTGAGCGCAGACCCACCTGGTTCCTCTCCCTCCCACTGACCTGCCTGGGAGCCCAAGAGCTGGTGGAGGCCTTTGACCAGCTCAGAAAGCTGTCATCAGAAGCTGGCTTTACCCCTGGGGATGCCGGGGGTACTGTCCATTCCCCACTCCCCCGACCCAGCCCTGGGAAGCACCTCCATACTCCTTTCTCAGGCCTTTCCCTATGGAGATCCTCTCCTGCCTGTTGCTTGATCCAGACCTCCTTCTGCTGGAAGCAGGCATGGGGAGGCGTGTCTAGAAGCACCCACAGGACTGCCCATTGCTGGCACTGGCAAGTGCCCCCAGAGATGAGGAAGCTGGAGCCCCCCAGCTCTAAACAGACTAACTGGTCCCTGAGTCAGTCCAGCTCATGGGCCAGCAACTGGTGTCCTACACCCAAGACCCTGGCTGGGGTGTGCAGGCACTCCCCCCATCAGCCTCATGGATCCCTCTTTTGCAGGTGGTGGTCGGCGCCGATATGGCCGGGGAGGAGCCAAAGGCTTCAATGCCAACCGGCGGCGGAGCCGCGCTGTGCTCTACCACCTGTCCGGGCACCTGCAGAAACAGCCCAAGGGCAAGCACAAGCTCAATAAGGTGGATTGTGCACAAGGGTGTGTGTTTGGGGGGCAGGGTAGGGGCAAGCTGAGGAGATGGAGGAGAGGAACTAAGCCCACCAGAGAGAGGATGTCCAGGGGACGACCCAGGCCCCAACAGCACTTTGGGGGTAGGGACAGAGGGAGGGAAGGAATGTCAGATATCTGATTCATCAAAGATACAATCTTGGTCCTGGCTCCTCAGGGCCAAGATGAATATTGGCTCCTCCCCCAAGCAGTGGTGTGACCTCAGCTAAGTCAGTGGCCTCTCCGATCCTCAGTGTTCTGATCTGTAACATGGGGACTCTAATGCCTGTGTCGGGGTAGCTTTGAGTATGCAGGGAGAGAAAGGAGGTGGATGCCTGCCCCACACCCCATCCAAACTCAGCCTCTGCCAATTTCCTGTCCTTCTGGCCTGACCTGCCCTGCTGCACTCAGGGGGTATTCGGGGAGAAGCCAAACTTGCCCGAGTACAAAGTAGCCGCCATCCGAAAGTCGCCTTTCATCCTGCTGCACTGTGGGGCACTGAGGGCCACTTGGGACGGCTTCATCCTGCTTGCGACCCTCTACGTGGCTGTCACCGTGCCCTACAGCGTGTGTGTGAGCACAGCCCGGGAGCCCAGCGCCGCCCGCAGTGCCCCCAGCATCTGTGATCTGGCCGTGGAGGTCCTCTTCATTCTTGGTACGTGTGCCCCGTGCCTCCCACCCTACCCTGTGCTGGGCACCCCTCAGGGTCTGATGGGGAGAGTCTGCGTGGCTTCCGTGCCTGCTGACAAATGTCCCCCATGCCACCCCCCTGTTTGTGACCTGTGGGCTTTGAAAGCAAACCTAGGTTCCAAACATGTCTCTACTGCTAATGGGTTATGGGACCCTGAGCCAATCATTGCCTCTCCGCGCCTCAGTTTTTCCCTCCATCAAAGATGCACAACAGTGTCCACCCTTTAGAGTTCTGTGCGAAGTAAGATGGTCGGGGGCCCAGGCCACTGTCAGATACTGAGCAGGAGCCCAGGAAGCAGGAGCCCAGGAAGCAGGGTGTCCTCCTGTACCCGGTGCTGAGTCCCACCCGGACTTCCTGCAGACATCGTGCTGAACTTCCGTACCACGTTCGTGTCCAAGTCGGGCCAGGTGGTGTTTGCCCCAAAGTCCATCTGCCTCCACTACGTCACCACCTGGTTCCTGCTGGATGTCATCGCTGCGCTGCCCTTCGACCTGTTACATGCCTTCAAGGTCAATGTGGTCAGTGCAGCCGGGCTGGGTGGGCTTTGGGGCCGGGTGGGTAGGCCTGGGCCCAGGATGACCTCCCTGTCTCTCCCCATCCCCCAGTACTTTGGGGCCCACCTGCTGAAGACCGTGCGGCTGCTGCGGCTGCTGCGGCTGCTCCCGCGGCTAGACCGCTACTCCCAGTACAGCGCCGTGGTGCTCACCCTGCTCATGGCCGTGTTCGCTCTGCTCGCCCACTGGGTGGCCTGCATCTGGTTCTACATCGGCCAGCGGGAGATCGAGAGCAGTGCCTCAGAGCTGCCAGAGATTGGTACTGGAGGCTCCTGGAGGGCGGGGGCGAGTTGTCCCTGTGTGTGCCAGAGGAGCGTGTCTACGTGTGTGTGTGTGTGTGTGTGTGTGTGTGTGTGTGTGTGTATCAGGGAAACAGGAGTCCCGCCCGGTGTGTGTTTCTGAGCTGATACGAGGAGTCAGGGATGTGCGTGCAAGTCGGCCTCGGCAAGGGTATTTGGGGGGTTCGGGCAGGTGCGTGTGTGTGTGCGAGGAGAATGCGGGTGCTGGCATGTGTGTGTGCATGGAGGAGTGTGACAGAGCCACCACTCTGAGGCAGGCCTGCTCTTTAGCAGTCGGGCACAGCTGTGAGAGCTCCATGGGCTGCCCAGGGGAATCCTCTTCACCCGTCACGACCTCCTTGTGGCCTTAGCTTTTGTCACCTTCTCCAGGCCCTTGCCCAGCCGAGAACCGCACCCCTCTCAGGAGAAGCCATGCAGGGAGCCGCTGCCCTCCTGGGTACCTCTGAGGCCTGGTGCCCTCCCACCGCCCTCTCGAAATCTCCCCAAGCACTTGGCCTGCCGAGCCCTTCCCCACTCCAGTTATCTCTAGGCCCTGCTCTCTCAGCTGTGGCTTCTCCCTCCCCCGGGCCTAAAATGCAGCCTTTCTCTGCGCCCCGCGGGTGCCTTCACTCTCCTTCACTTCACCTCCACTTCCACTCCTCCCCCTCTTCGCCTCCCACTCACATCTTCACTTCTGCCAGCAAGGCTCCCACCCCCAACTCTCCACCCAGAATGACAGCTGGCAGGTCACGGGGACCTTCTGGGGCCAAATCTCCTTGGTGTCCCGTGGCACCCAACCCTGCTGACCACACTCCTTTGAACCGCTCTCCCTCTCCGCCCTGAGCAACACGGCCCTCACCAGCCTCCTTCGTGCTGGCCTGTCTCTTCCCCTCACCTCGTGCTGTGTGATCCCACGGGTGCCACAACACCATCTCAGCTTCTCTCCTTCCCCTAATTCCAAACCATTTCGTGCCCACCTGTTCTAATTCTTCATACCCTGAGGCCCCCAAACCTAACACACCTCCTTCCTCCCATGCCCTCCAGCCTCCTGGTGGCTTCCCAGGAACTGGCCTGTAGTGCCTGTTCTAGTCAGTGGGCAACAGGCCAGCAGCTCACCTGGCCTGGCCATCTGCTCCTTGGTGGGATCAGCAGGAGGGCAGGTGGGCCTTAGAAACGTGCTCTGATCGGTTCCCAGGGACGAGGAGGCTCCTGCAAACCCTCTCTCCCCTGCCAAACCCGTGGAGACTGGTGCGTGGCCCAGAGGCCCACGCGGGTATTCCCCGAAGCTCTAGTTGCCGAGCACATGGAACCGGGATACTCCAGGCAGTTTTGGCTCCTTGGCACCTGCCCTTCCCAGAGGGAGGCTGTGGTGCAGGCAGCTCCGGGGGTCAGACGGCCACCCAGCAAACACAGTCAGGGGCTGGAAGGTAGATAACCCTGATCCCGAAGTGGGCTCAGACACCCGATCCCTGGGTCAGTTCACTCCTACACGGGACCCAGATGCTCCGAGTCATGCATCAAATGGCTCCTTTGTTCTGACATCCTGACAGGGGGCGCTCAGCTGACATGAAGAGTATCTTTGGCTCCAGGAGGGGCTTGGATCCCACCGTGGAGAACACGGGCAAGTGGGAGGCAGGCTGTTTTGCCTGTTAAATCTAGCACCCTTGACCCCAAGCTTTCAAGTAATTTCATTCTATTGTGGGCTGGTTCTAGCTCACATTAGGGGAGTTTCCAAGTCCTTCACATCATCCGCTCCTCCTTTCCGCAGGGAAAGGACTCCCCAGATGGGTTAGAGCCACACCCGGGACCTCCCAGAGCCCAGCCTCGAAAGGGCTGTCTGGAGCGGGGAGTGGCGCCCCTCCTGGTCCAGCTCTGGTGGGAGGTACCTTCTCTGGCTTCCCTGCCTTGGTTCTGGGGCTCCTGTGGGCATGGTGTGGACACAGAGTCCCTTCCCCCGATTCCCATCAGCCCAGTAGCAATGGGCCCGATTTTCAAAAGATGGTGCGAAATACTGAGGGAGATCACTCAGGGCATTCCTCCACCAGCCTTCAGAGCAGCCTGCCCACATCACCAGCTCCGGGAGCTGCCGGGGCCCCATAGCCAGAACAGAGGACAGGCCCCCCAGCCGCCTTCCCTCATCCTTCTGCTTCTCACCCTTGCCCCCCACCCTCCTTACCTGACAACTGGCTTCAGGTCAGAGGCCCAACTGAATAGCAGCTGAGGAGTTTTGAGCAGGAGGGCGAGTCCTCACCTTGGCTCAGGCCTTAACATATCTTCCCAAATTCCTTAGGCAAGAATTTGACACCCCTAGTGCGGACCCCACGTTCTAGCTAATTCCAGCTAATTTCTAGCTATTTGCTCGCACTTGTCTCCATCTCTAGGGTTGACCCACTATGGCCTTTCCCTAGATCAGGAACAACCTTCTCTCAGCTTCTTTGATCCCTGGTGGTCTAGTGGTTAGGATTCGGCGCTCTCTCTTAGCTTCTTTGATTCAAAATACTACCCATCCTCTGAGACCAAGCACCAATATCCCCTCTTTCAGGAAAGCCTCTGGCCCTAACCCACAGCGTGTTGGCTTGAGCCCCATCATGTGGCACGCTGGTGTTGTGCAGGAGGCCCATGTCTGTGTGACTGCTGAATGAACGGCTCCCAGCAAGGGGGTGGTTGGCAATCTCGGGGAGCAGCGTGTGTAAGGGGTTAGGGAGAGTGTGGTTCAGGGAGGCTGGGTATGGCCAGGAGGGAGGGGCTGAGTGCATACAGAGAGGCAGCCTCAGCCTCTGCACTTGCCCTCCGTGTCTCTGCTCTAGATCTGCCCTCCCTCCCTTGCTCCTCTGACTCCCAGCTCTGCCAGGACCCCTGAAGCCCCCGTGGACCCCAGGAATCCCCGCCCAATACCCGACAACTCCCACCTTCCAGCTAGGCTCCCGAGTCACTTGGAGTAGCCAAAGCTCCTGAGAGACCCAGTACACAGCCCTACTTCCTGCCTAGACCAGACAGAGAACATGGGGTTGATGGAGACTGGAGCTGAGTCCAGCTTCTGCCGGTGTCCCAGGCTGGTCCGTGTTCGCACATGCGCTCAAGAGCCTCAGTGTATGTCCAGGGGCCTGCCTTCCTGTGGCCTTTGAGTGTGATCACCTGTGTGCTTGTGGTCGCCTCTCCTACCCAGGTGTCCGAGTGCCAGCCCCTGTGCCCTTGTCTCCCAAGTGCGCTCAGGCTTTTTCCGTGTGAGTGGCTGTGGCTGTGCACCTGTGAGTGTGCTCACACGTGTGTGTCCTCATCCTCTTGTCTGGCGGAGCCTGTCTGTGGCCTTAATAGTGCGTATGCACGCGTCTACGTCAGCATGCCTGAGAACGCATACGTGGGGCTGCGTGGTCTGTGTGGTTGTGAGGATAGGTGAGGGTGAAGCGGCTTTCAGAGCAGGTGAGCTGAGAGAGAGCAAGAGGAGTCTGGGATATAGGGTAGAGGAGGCAGCCTCCAGCTGGTCCTGCTTCCTGGGAGTCGTGCCAGCCACAGGGAAGAGGGGCTGGTGCTCCTTGCTTGGCACCACCAGACCCCAGCTGGGGAGAGGATAACCTCGTCCTCCCGTGCTTGTTTTGGTGGGGTGGGCGGTGTAGACTGGGTTGTGCTGGACGGCAGGGGAGGCAAGTAGCAGAGGAACCTGGGGGGTGGATCCGCATCCACGTGTCCCCTCACGGTGGTGGGAGGGGGCAACAGTGGGCACACCTGGGCCTGCAGCGTAGGCCTTGCGCCCCCTGCTTAGGTGCGCCCATCCCTGCCCCCAGGCTGGCTGCAGGAGCTGGCCCGCCGCCTGGAGACGCCCTACTATCTGGTGGGCCAGAGCCCAGCTGCGGGGAACAGCTCGGGCCGCAGTGACAACTGTAGCAGCGTCAGTGGGGAGGCCAATGGGACCGGATTGGAGCTCCTGGGCGGCCCCTCTCTGCGAAGCGCCTACATCACCTCCCTCTACTTCGCGCTCAGCAGCCTAACCAGCGTGGGCTTTGGCAACGTGTCCGCCAACACGGACACGGAGAAGATCTTCTCCATCTGCACCATGCTCATTGGCGGTGAGGCCTGCTCCCCTCCTGGCCCCAGGCAGGCCTGGCTCCCCGCCTGCCCCAGGGGCCCGAAGTCCTTCCTACAGTTTCTTGTGCTTTGGGGGACGTGGCCGGAGGAACACAGAACTAGGGCCAGGGGAGCCCACATGGCTGCAGGACTCAGTGCCCGGCCCAGGCGCCTGTGGGGGCGGGGACAGAGGACCCATGCGCCCAGCGCGGCATCAGGCCGGCCCGGAGTGACCCCGTCTCGCCGCCCTCCCCAGCCCTGATGCACGCGGTGGTGTTTGGGAACGTGACGGCCATCATCCAGCGCATGTACGCCCGCCGCTTTCTGTACCACAGCCGCACCCGTGACCTGCGCGACTACATCCGCATCCACCGCATCCCCAAGCCTCTCAAGCAGCGCATGCTCGAGTACTTCCAGGCCACCTGGGCGGTGAACAACGGCATCGACACCACCGAGGTGCGCGCGCGGGTCTCAGGGCGGGCCCTTCCGGACTTCGCTCCCTCGAGGAGTGCGTGCTCGGCCTCAAACCCCCAGCAGCGGGCTGGGGGGCAAGGAATGCGGAATCCTGGCTTCCATGCTCCACTGGGGGGACCATAGTCTGGGGCGGAGGGCGCTCAAGAAGACTTGGAGGCCTTTCTGCACCCTTGTTAGGCCCGCAGGCCCTGCTCACGGACCTCCAGCTGGGGGCCTGCAGGAGGAAAGCGGAGCTGCTGGCCTCGGGTTGAAATGATTGGGAGGAAGGCAGAGATGGTCCCCCTCACTGATTGTCCCCTTTGTGAAGCCTCAGGTCCCTCCCGCGCCTCCGCCTCGCTCCCAGGGCCTGCGGGGATGGAGAGGGGCTGGCTGGAGGCTGCCATCCATTCTGCCACCACTGACCTCCCCACATCCCCTACCCCCCAGCTGCTGCAGAGCCTCCCCGACGAGCTCCGGGCAGACATCGCCATGCACCTGCACAAGGAGGTTCTGCAGCTGCCCCTGTTTGAGGCGGCGAGCCGCGGCTGCCTGCGAGCACTGTCCCTGGCCCTGCGGCCTGCCTTCTGCACGCCTGGCGAGTACCTCATCCACCAAGGGGACGCTCTCCAGGCCCTCTACTTCGTCTGCTCCGGCTCCATGGAGGTGCTCAAGGGTGGCACTGTGCTGGCAATCCTAGGTGTGTACGGGTAGGAGGGGAAGCAGTCCTTTGTGGTGTGTACGGGTAGGAGGGGAAGCAGTCCTTTGTGGGAGGTGGGTGGGCCCGGGGGCCCCCTCAGCAGAAACAAGGAGAGAGGACGCAGGCAAGGCCACCCGAGGAACGGCGCGAGGGACAGCAGGGATGGGGTCGGGAGGAGCCTCGGAGCCCCGGAGCCCTGGAGTCCCGGGCAGAGCGAGTAGCAGGCCCAGCGACCACCAGGTGGCAACACAAGGAGGAGGAAACTAGCCTGCAGGTGTGCAAGGCTCCCTGAGTGCGGGAGCAGTCGGTAGCTGAGGAGGGGTTGTGGGATCAGCATTTCCCCTTTCCCTGTCAAGGGGGACGGCAGCGCTGGTGAGAGTGCCGGACTGCGAGGGGGCCGTGAGCGCTCTCCTGTTGGCCCGTGCACCAGCTCAGGCCAGAGGGCCTGTCACAGAGCAGGCCCAGGGCTCCAATGCATGACAGCAGGGCTCAGGCTCTGCCTGTGTACTTCCCTTCGTGGCAAAAGGAGGCCGAGATGGGTCAAGTCCCTGGACAAGGAATTAGAGGTCGCAGTTGTGGAATGGACATCCGAACAGCGCTGATGCTAAGTCTCACAGCTGAGCTGGCCCTTGGGTGCTTCCGCACACACAGACCTCACAAAGCCCACAGCAGAGGCACTGGTGTGGCGCCTGTTTTGCGTGGAAGGAGTGGGAGGCTTGGAGAGGTTCATGAATGGGCAGGAGGGGTTAGAACCTAGGCCATCAACCTTAGGCTTCATTCACTGTGCTCTAGGTGCTTTGCTCCAGGGAGAGCTGTGTCCCAAAGAAAGGGCACGATTTCAGGGTGGCAGGATGCACACTCAAGGCTCTAGAAAGGAACGCGCAATGCTTGGGAGACAGGGCTGCATGGGCTCCCAGCAGTGGCCCCAGCAGGTGGGAACTCTCTGATCTGCTTGGGTCCTGGAGGGCCTTGCCTGGGGGATGAAACGGAGGTGAATCCTCAGCCAACGGCTCGGAGACCCACTGTGGAGATGGCTGAGCCCTGGAGGGCCTGAAGTTTGTCACTCACCTGGAGAATTAAGACCAGACGCCCAGTAGCTACTGGGTGTCCCTCCCCTCTGTCTTGAGGAGAGTGATCTTCTGACAGGAAAAATACCCTCAAGGGGGGGGTCTTGGAGGTAAGAGAGGCCAGAGGCTGTCCCAACTTTCACTTTGAGTCTTTTGTGACTTTGGCTTCTGGACCTAGATGCCTCTTATGCCAGGACTCTGAGCAGGTGGAATTGCGGCCACTCACGCAGGGCTGGCAGGCCTTAAGAAGTGATGGAGAACTGGAGAGATTCAGAAGGGCAAACAGATTTTGACAATCGCAGACTGGTCAAGACTGTCGACCAGATTATTAAACAGATGGTTTTCAGCTCAGAGCTGAGGCAGCAGTGAGACTGGGAGCTGGCGTTCGTCCTGCAAGAGTGGCTCTTCATGGATGCCAGGCTCCAGGTTGCAGAAGAATCCTGTTCACTATGAAGACAGAGCCTCGAGAGTGTCCACCGCCTGCGCCCCAGGCCTTTGCCTCACTGCCTGTGTACCTGGCACCAGGATTTTGCCCCTTGGATCCATCCTGTCCCTGTCCATATGTTCCAGATGAACTTTCAGCTGTGGACTTGATGGGTCTGGACACCCTGGTGAATGCCTGATTCCCCACCCGCTGGTTTCCTGCTGTGCCTTCAGACCACCCCCACCTGCCTCCTTATCTGAACTTTGGGCGGGGCGGACAGCTTTTTGTCTGCTGTGGCCGCCGAGGCTCATGGTGCCTTGAGCAGTGTCTACTTTGGCCCTGACCTCTGTGTATGGACTGACAGCTAAGTACACACAGTTGGTTGTCAGGGCAGGAGGCAAGAGAAGAGAGGCAGACTGGGGGCCCATGCCAGGAAGACCCGAGGGGGCTGGAGAGCTGAGCTAGAGGTCCCAGCCAGGAGGCCAGCCTGGAGAGCAGGCTCTGGTCTGAGACCAGTGGCATGGAGCTCTGTCATCAGTCCTGTCATGTTTTTCGATTCTGTCTCACCTTTTGGATGAAGACCAAAAATACACACTTCTCCTATTTCCAGATAACACACACGAGGAGAGAGAGCTCATTCATCAGAGGAGCACACTAAGATCCCAACAGCTCTCAGAAGGAACCAGAAGGATGGCCCCAAACCAAGAAAATATGATCTAACAGCAGTGCCTTCTACACTTAAGTCTGAGCAAAAGTCCACGAACATTTACAAGAGGCAGCTAAGCTCAGTTATGTTGGCGGCAGGAGGCAGCCCGTGGCTGGGGGTGAGGGTGGGGTGGGTGGGGGTTGGTGGTTGTGATCCGTGACAGTAAGGAAAGGCTTTCCAGTCTTGTGAACTCTGACTGTGGACTGAGCTGTGTCGTGAGGGCGGTGAGTGCTGCTGCAGTGCCCACAGCACACCAGCTGGGAGTCATCTACAGGGGACTCTAGTCCAGAGGGTGAGAAAGGAAATGACCTTTGGTTGCTCGTCTCTGGGTCAGGCACTTTACCTACATGAACTCGTTGAATCTTCACATGTCCCTTATTGGAGACACCCTAGTTCATTGATTCTAAGATGCACATTTTTTCCCTACAATTTAACATCTCTGAGATTGGGACGCAGACTCTGATGCCATTTTACAATGCTGTCAGCCAGGTGGCAGCCTCAGCTGGCTGGTGGGAAAACCCTCCATTGACACCTTCTGGTAAGATCCAGAAAGCACCACGACTCAGTTCAACACAAAATCTGTCCTGCAAGCATCAGGGCTCCGGGAGATGAAGTCATGTGGCTGCTGGACATCACTATGCCCCACAGGGCCCTAACCTCCAGGTTCCTGGACAAGCCCCACCTGAATCACCTGTGAGGCTCGAAGTGTCAGACTGTGGGGTCTCCTATAGGTATTCCGTAGGTAGAGATGGGGCCTAGGAGTGATTGGCTTAACATTCGTAAGGGTTTCGGAGCTATCACGAGAACTGGTGACTGCCCAATTGTCTCAGGGCTAAAATTCAAATGGGTCCAGCATGGTGGCTTTGATCCCAGATGTGCCTTGAGTCCCCAGGTGTCCGTGCGTTTCACTGTTTGAGGAGCCGGAGGCAGGCAGCATGGGTCTGCTGGGGCCCGAGCCCCTCTGCTCCTCTCTCCGCTGGCTCTCAAGGAAGGCCCCACTGAACTCGCAGGGAAAGCTCAGCTGCCTCTGCTCGACTCCCCTGTCCGCAGGCTGAGGGGCAGGGCTCGCTGACCTGTGCTTCCACTTCCCAGGGAAGGGTGATCTGATTGGCTGCGAGCTGCCTCGGCGGGAGCAGGTGGTCAAGGCCAATGCTGATGTAAAGGGGCTGACCTACTGCGTCCTACAGTGTCTACAGCTGGCTGGGCTGCACGAGAGCCTTGCACTGTACCCCGAGTTTGCCCCACGCTTCAGCCGGGGCCTCCGAGGGGAGCTCAGCTACAACCTGGGTGCCGGTGGAGGCCCTGCAGAGGTGAGGGTGCTGGGAATGTGTGCGAGGGGCTGGGGCACCAGGGGCCTGAGGCGGCGACATCTGGCCTGGTGTACCAACCCTACACTTTGTGTGTGTGGGGGGGTCTACACTCTCCCATCTCCTGTCCCTTCACACCCACACTGTCCTTTAGCTCCCAGCCCTGCTGTGCTCTCCCTGGCCCGTCTGAGATGGCCTGGCCTGGTCCACAGTGAAGTCTTCAGCGGTGGAGACTGAGGGCCACACATGAGGGATGGGAGGCCTGGGTAGGGCCAGGCACTAGTCCTCCAGGCTGCCTCTGAAGAGCCCTGTGGCTCCCCTGCTTCTTCCCCATGAGGAAGAACTGCTCTGAGGGGCTTTGAATTTTTCCTGGCTTCTATCCACTAATTCCAAACCTGTCTTTAGCACGGTGTTCTCCTAGATAGGTTGGTGAGCCTAAGGGACTGAGTTGATGGGTGGTGTATCCACACTCGGCTGGACAGCAAATTCCTTCAGGGCTCAGTGGCTTCGTGGTGGCAGAAAAGCTGTCCGCCCCCCCAACACACATACACACCTGAGACTCTTCCTCTGAGGGTGGGAGATAGCAGGCATCCAGCTTAACAAAGATGGTTCCTTATAGAGAGATGAGGTTGGGGTGGGGCAGGTGAGGGGGGCACAGGAGGGGCTATACATACCGCTTCCCTGTCCCCCACAATCCGCAGGCGGACACCAGCTCCCTGAGTGGCGACAACACCCTTATGTCCACGCTGGAGGAGAAAGAGACGGACGGGGAACAGGGCCCCGCAGCCTCCCCAGCCCCAGCTGATGAGCCTTCCAGCCCCTTGCTGTCCCCCGGCTGCACTTCCTCCTCCTCAGCGGCTAAGCTGCTGTCCCCGCGTCGAACAGCCCCCCGGCCCAGGCTGCGGGGCAGAGGACGGCCGGGCAGGGCAGGGGCTTCGCAGGCTGAGGTTGGCCCCTCTGTCCACCCTCGAAGCTTAGAGGGTCTGCAGCTGCCCTCTGTGCCATGGAACATGCCCCCGGATCTGAGCCCCAGGTAAGCAGACCCTGGGCCGATGTACTCTGGCAGAGATGGTGGGGATGGGGCTGGGGCCCTGGCAGGACACATTCCGCCCTCAGGTGCCCATCCTTCCATCCTAACCCTTCCCTGCCTCCTCCAGGAAACCGTCTTGGGCCCCACCTTCCTGTGGCCCCTCACCCCACCATTTGGTGCCTGGCCATTCACTGCCTAGAGTTCCTGCTATGTCATGTTGCTCAAGTTTAGATCCCTAGTGACACTGCAAGCCCCTAGGGAAAGGGCCTACCTGTGTTACCTGTCCCAGGCCCTGAGTGCCAGGCTCCTGCAGCATGCGTGTGTGGCCGCTGGGCCCTGCAGTGGCTGCCTGTGGACTGATCTGTTGCCCTGGCCCCTGTGTCCGCAGGGTGGTAGATGGCATTGAGGACGGCTGTGGCTCTGACCAGCCCAAGTTCTCCTTCCGTGTGGGGCAGTCGGGTCCAGAGTGCAGCAGCAGCCCCTCCCCGGGGCCAGGTACTGGAGACCGGGTCCCAGAGTGGGCAGGGGGAGGTCGGCAGGGCTGCCTCTTGGCCCTGTGAACCTCTGAGAAGGCAGCAGGGTCCAGACTTCTTGCCCTCTTGCCCTTCTCAATCTACATGGTTGGCAGGGGCAGTTTGGGGGTGAAGACCAGCACCTTGCTGTTGGAAGGCGGCCGGAGATGGCATTTGGATCCCTGCAGTTGGCTCTCCGGCAGCGGGATCTTGGTTCTTGCCCAGCTTCCAGCCTGTAATCCGGTGGATGTGTGTGTTGAATCAGATGCTGCGGCTGGGACCCTGGGGAGGACAGAGGGCTATGGGGGAAGCAGGGTTGTGTAAGTGCCCCCAGCTAGGCTCTGCAGCCCTGACGGTGGACCAGGGAATGAGCTCCCCAGCGTGGTCGCGTGGCTGGACAGGCACCAAGAGCAGCTTCCTGTTGGGGAAAGCGCAGGGCAGCACGCCCTGCGTCCCCTGGCAGTTTAGGCAGAATTCCCCAACTGGGGCGAGGCTGGAAGGCCAGGCCAGTCCTGCCAGGCCAATGCAGTCTGTGCTAACTGGGGCCAAGGCCTGGACCCCATACCTCCTCCTCCCAGCGCCAGCTGGTAACTCCGTCCTCCTGTTTGCAGAGAATGGCCTGCTCACTGTCCCCCTCGGACCCAGTGAGGCAAGGAACACAGACACGCTGGATAAGCTGCGGCAGGCGGTGGGTGAGGGGCGAGCTGGAGGCGGGAGGGGAGAGGGGTGGGCACTGCAGGCTGTGCGAGGGCCAATCTCCTTTAACTGTATGTGCTTTCCTCCTCCCTCAACCCCCAAAGGTGACAGAGCTGTCTGAGCAGGTGCTGCAGATGCGGGAGGGCCTGCAGTCCCTTCGCCAGGCTGTGCAGCAGGTCCTGGCACCCCATGGGGAGGGCCCTTGCCCTCGGGCGTCGGGAGAGGGGCCATGCCTGTCCAGCGCCTCTGGGCTCTTGCAGCCTCTGTGTGTGGACACCGGGACATCCTCCTACTGCCTGCAGCCCCCAGCTGGCTCTGTCTTGAGTGGGACGTGGCCTCACCCTCGCCCAGGGCCCCCGCCCCTCGTGGCCCCCTGGCCCTGGGGCCCCCCGGCATCTCAGAGCTCCCCTTGGCCTCGGGCCACAGCTTTCTGGACCTCCACCTCTGACTCAGAGCCCCCGGGCTCAGGAGAACTCTGCCCCGAGCCTAGCACCCCTGGCTCCCCACCTGCTGAGGAAGGGGCTAGGACTGGGCCCCCAGAGCCCACGCACCAGGCCGAGGCTGCTAGCACTGGAGAGCCCCCACCAGGGTCCGGGGGCCTGGCCTTGCCTTGGGAACCCCATAGCCTAGAGATGGTGCTTATCGGCTGTCATGGCTCTGGCACAGTCCAGTGGACCCAAGAAGAGGGCACAGGGGTCTGACTGCTGGCCCAGGAACTCAGTGTTGCCAGACATGCTGTCATCTGCTGCCCTGCCTGGCCTCGGGGCGGAGGGAGGGTGGCAGCCACCCCTGGACTCCATGCGGCCCACTGGCTCAGGGCCCAGCCCCTGACTTTCAGTGGGCTGGAGCCTCAGGGGCAGGCCCCAGGCTGGGACTCTCTGGGCCCCTCCTCAGCCTACTCCTGTTTCCCTCTGCAGGATGGGAGACAGAGGCCTGAGGCCAGGGAGGGATTTGGTTATCCATCCCCTGCATGTGTCCCTGCCTCACCAGTCCCATTTTTTATATTAAAAAAAAAATAAAAAGAGCTACTTTGGAACTTGGTGCTTTTTATTTACAAAAGAAAAATAATAAAGGAAAAGTCTGAAGCTAATCAGCTGGAGACAAAGGGACAAAGGTGGGAATCTGAGGGGAAGAGAACGGTGGTCTGCAGAGAGAGAAGGGGAGGGGCTCTGGCTCCAAGGAAGCCGGAGGGTCCCAGCCTCCAGGGGCTTCCCAAGGACCAGCCCTACTTTCCCAGAGGCTCAGATCAATGGGCCAGCAGTTGGGTCTCCTCCTGCCCACTATGGTTTTTCCAGGAGCCTGAGTGCCCAGCTCCAAGGGGCTGGAATGGCAGGGGAAACTGAGGCCAGAGAGAGCACATGGGTCCTGCCACCACTCCTCACTGCGGTGTAATCTTGGCAGCCTCGGCCCGAATAAGGGCAATGAGGTCCTGGTTGATGAGGAAGACGAATCTCAGGCTGGCAATCTATGGGCAGGAGAGAAGAGTGGCTTAAGGACAGGTGGGACTGGGCCAGGCCCCCATCGCGGCTCCCCATGCCCCTGCTCTCACCCCGACCCCTCCACCTCCCTCCGCCTCCCTCCCAGCTCACCTCCACCACGGAGTTGTTGCTGAGGCGCCATTTGGAGCCACACAGCACAGGCCGTCCATCGATGTAGATGGGCCGCCGGCCCTCGTTGGCAATGAAGAAGTCACCGTTATTTTTCAGCTTGATGACACCTGTAGGGATGGAGACATGAAGGCAGATGAGGAGACAGGGAAGGCCAGAAGAGGGCCTGCAGGCACCCTTGACTCTCAAGCTGGAGATCCTGAAATGCCAGCTGCTCCACCCCAGCTGCTCCAGGAGGGTTCCCAGGGAGACCAAGCCACAGGGCCAGAGGGTGGCTCGAGGCTGGGAGGGACACCCTCGCATGGCTTCCTGCCAATACCTTGCTTCCGGGAGATCTTCCAGGCCGGCCCCTCCAGAGACAGGTCCACATCAATCTGGTTATCCTTGGTGGCTCTGCCCAGGGTGATCTGCGGAAATGGGGCAGGTGAGGGCTGGGATCTGAGGAATGGGTCTACACAAGCCAAGGGAAAGATGAAACATCAGGGACCAGACATGGAAAGGTCAGTGGGGGCAGGGCTGGCAGTGGAGGGCTGCTTTCGGGAGGGGAGCCGCCTGCGGGAGGGGAGTTGATGGGCTGGGCCGCCTTACCTCCCGAGAACGCATCAGGTACCGCACCATCCGGCCCCGCAGCACCGCCAGCGTCTGGCTGTCAAAGTCCGGAGAGCTCATGCCTGTGGTGGAGGAAGGCACCGAATCAGGCAGAGCCCACCCCTCGGGGACACAGGGCAGACGGCAGGGATCCAGGGGCCGGGGAAAGGAGGGGGGTCCCCACCCCAGAAGCACAGGGGCTCAGGATGGGGCCACAGGAGAGGAGGGAGCAGAGGCACAGCCCTGCCGGCCCGGCTTCCTCACCTGTGATGCTGTCAACCAGCACCTGCCACTTATGCAGCTCCTGCTCCAGCTGGCGGATCTCTCGCTTCTGGCGCCGGTCAGCCACGGTCAGCTCTGGGGTGAGGGGGGTGGCAAGAAGGGACACTCTGCGGCCACCAGCACCCTGTACTGGTCCTCCATGCCGGCACAAGCTCCTATCCCCTAACTGTTCCCCCCTGGGGTACACTCACCATGTTCTAGGACCTCATCTCGCATGTCCCTGTGGGGGGGAGAAGGACAAATCAGGATCCACCTCCGGCTCACCTGCCATTACCAGGAGGGGCTACTCAGTTCATTTGGGGGCCCTCAGTCCCTCAGCTGAGGAACCCAGGAGGCTGCTCCTCTGGCCTTGAACTAACCTCCATCCCCTAGGGTGGGGCAGGGGCAGGGCAGCTCAGCAAGGAAACCAAGCAACAAGCTCAGTGTGGGCTGGCCTCAGTTCTCTGCAGGCAGGAGGCAGGGCCGGGCAGCCTGGAGTGCTCTGTCCCCGGGAGACACCCCACTCTGTACCCTGCCTGGGGCCCCAGCCACTCACTTGAGCTTACTGTCATCAATCAGGTCCTCTGCGTCGGAAAAGTTGAGCACCTGGTCCCCCTTGGGCAGCGGCTGCACTGAACAAAGCACGGAGAGAAGGTCAGCGCCGCTGCTCCTACTCCACACTATGCTGTGGACAATGACTAAACTAAGGGGACCAACAGGGAAGGCGGGGCCTGTGGAGACAGTTCTGCACGGAGAGCAACAGGTAACAGAGCACAAGCCAGATTAGGCCGCCAGCTAGTTTGGCACAAAGGATTCCTGACATGAACTAAGGGCCGAGGTGGTCTAGAAAGAAAAGGGAATTAAAGTTGACCACCTGGGTGAGTTTTTCAGAGCACAAAGGCTCTCCCACGGGCATGAACAAAGTGGGGCAGGCGCTGCTGTTAGCTCCCCTGCACACGTGACGAGAGGCCTCCAGGAACGAGGGCTCGTGATGGGACTCGGTTTAGGACAGACTCCGTATTCAAGCTCTGCTCTCCTGATTCCAAATCCAAACTGTTCCTCTACCACATCACCCACTCCCCGGACAGTTTCTGCCACTCTGGGCTGGAGGCAGGGGTACAGCTTGCTCCCCCACTCCATGGAGGTGCCGGAAGAGCCGCCACGCCCCCTGCAGGCCACTCTCAAACTGCCGCCAGGACGTCTTAAGGGTCACAAGGTAAGTTCTCATTTTTTGCAAAAATGTGAAACGGAATAGAGTATTAAGAGTCCATCAGATATACTGAGGATAGTTTCATGAAAGTTTCTCAGGTTTTTCTCTGATCAAACTACAAAGGGACCGGGGCCTCAAACTCTGACAACCTCTGCCAGCTGCTTCCATGACCGAGTGTCATTCGGTGGCAGCAACCGCTAGCTAGTGGCCAGGACACTGCTGGTTGAGGAGTTTGTCAAACCCGGGGGGAGGGGGAGTCATCACTGCCCACCAGGGAAGCGAGGGGGGCTACATAGGAGCCACAAATTCTCCAGCCCCCCCAACTCCCTGAGGTCAGACCATGTGGGAGACAAGGGACTGGGGTGTTCACCCCCACCGGCTCCTCCCCCCGCCACAGCAGCCTATAATCCCACTAACCTAAAGTCAGCCGACTCGAGAGCTAAGCAGCGCATAGCCCTGTTCTCAGGACCTCCCAGCACTAGCCAGCCAAGGAGAAATCAAATCCCCACAGCCAAGACTCATGAAGAGAAAAATTAAATCTCGAAGTTACACAA
This sequence comes from Enhydra lutris kenyoni, assembly GCF_002288905.1. Classification (NCBI taxonomy): domain Eukaryota; kingdom Metazoa; phylum Chordata; class Mammalia; order Carnivora; family Mustelidae; genus Enhydra; species Enhydra lutris. The sequence continues at coordinate 8,173,081 of NW_019154140.1, forward strand.
AATAACTTTCAAAGAAGTTAGCTCTAGCAGCAAAAATAGACTTTACCCAGAATCCAGTCTCTGTGGGAATTCAATGACACCTGAGCCTGAGGCAGAAGCAGAGATATGGAAGTTGCAGGAATAAAGAGAGCTGCCCACTAAATGCAGAGATCCTCAGGAAGAGAAGACACAGCTCTCCCTGACAAGATTTCCTAAAATCCTCTTGCAGGAGTATCTTTTAATAACCAGAAGCAGTAGGACCCTGGGAGTAGGTGGAGGGCACAGGCACAGCCTCATTTCCAGAACAGCGTGAACAACTCTGAAGACGCTGATGGGCAATACCGTCCAGAAGTGAGAGCAGAGAGTGTCTGTACCATGACATACAATGAAAGACTGACCCCAGGGTCCAAGCAGAACTGATGAATGGCCTGCAGTTTAGTCAGCTGACCTTGCCAGTACCTGTCATTCGGAGTGAGAGCCTGCGGGTGAGGGAGGGGAAGCAGAGGGCCTTTGGGCCCCTGGGAGAGGAGGAAGGCAGAGGGCCTGGATATGAAGGCCCAGTGGGGATTTCTGAATGGCTCCAAAGCAGCGAGAGGGAAAGAGAAGGAATGTGCACAGAGGGAAGAGGCAGAAAGACTTAGAAAAAGTACCATCTCTAGGACAATAGCATCTCTAGGGAGGAAAATGAGGCAGGGTAAGCAAAGAAGGGAACTTTCACATTTTACTCATGTTTCAATGTCACTCATGAAAAATATATTATTTACATAATATAAACTATGTCAAAAACGACAAAACAAGAAGTGGGATACAACTCTGCCACTTGGAATCCCATTCGGGATTCCAGGAAAGGCTACCCTTACCATGCTCCTGAATATCATTCTAACCACTTTTCTTCCTTCTGGAAGGCAGTGGTTTTGCTGCAAAGAGAAGTGCAAGACACCAGCGGCCACTAAGGGATCTGTTCCTGGGCACCTGGGAGCAGCCGTGCCCAGACCGGCTCCCTCACCCACCCTGTCAGCTCCCGGAGCCAGTTACCTGTCTGGTCCTCCAGTAGGTAATACTGCTTCATGAGCTGCCAGTGGGCCTGCAGAGCCTTGGCCGTACGGGCCAGGTAGAAGGCATCAGGGTGTCTGTGCAGCAGGTCCTGGAACGTCTCCAAGGTGGGCTGACTGGTCTGGAGGGTAAGAGCCTGTTCTCAGCACCTGGGTTTTCTCATTCTTGTGTCTGCCAACCACACCCCCGGTCCCCACCAGGAGCCAGAAGAGGGAGCCAGTCTTGACTCTCTTTCTGAGACCCCATCCACAAAAGCCCCCGCAGGTACACAAGCACCAGCAGGGAATGTTCTCAGGCAATGGGGCCTCCCGTATCAGTAGTTTCCCCTGTGGTCAGGCCTCCACCCTACCCCTCAGCCTCACCGATCCCACTTTGCTCAGCAGCTGTTCCTCAGCCTTGCTAAACAAGGCCTTGCTCTGGATGGCAGCAATGGCTTCTGGGTGCAGCTGTCTCATGGCTTGGCAGGCCAGCCTAGGGAGTGCGGGGGTGAGAAAGAGGGCAGGGTGAAGGGCGGTTGTCAAGCAATCTGGGGTTCCTGGAGACCTTTGATATCCAGAACTAGAAGCCAGGCCCTCAACAGGAAGAGCCCAAGGCTTAGCACAGCACCTGCGGCTTCATGGGTTTACTGAGAGCATAACACAGGCTACTCAGTCAACCGAATTTCCAGTGTTTACCCCCTGAAGAGACTCAAAGGCACAGCCCCCAGAGGCCAGATGAGGGACATCCCGAGACCAGCTGCTGCTCCTGCCCTAAGACCTTCCTCTTTACATGGCCAAAGCTGTCACCCACTGCCCAGCACATCCTCTTCCCAAAACTGAGCCCCGTCCACTTCCTGGCCTATCAGGGCCCAGGCTACAGCTTAAGGGGTGCAGGGACGGTGGAGCAGAAGATGGGTGCTAAGGACCTGACCAACTCTGATGACAATAAGCGAAGTGGGTAAGGAGGAAGAGAGCGTACTGCATGGGCATCTGGGTTTACTTGGAACTTAGACTTTCAGGGGCCTTCGTGTTCTTTTGTTCCAGTTCCCTTTTATGGAAGAAGAAATTATGGGAGGTCAGTGTGGAAAGGTTGGGAAGTGACCTGCCCTAAAACACAATGCACACAGTGGTGGAACCAGGGCTCCTCGTGTTCATTCTGGTGTTTTCTACCATGCTGCTTTTTCAGCTTCCAGATCCCCTTGCTGCTGGCATCAAGCCAGGACCAGTAGGGTTGGCAGCAGGAAGAAGTTTCCCTCCCAAGCCTGGCTGGTTTCAATATCATCCCAGAGGATGCAAGGTCCCATGAGCCCTGCCTCCCGGACCCCTCCCTTGGGCCCTTGTATAATTCTGTCTGTTCCAAGAGCCAAATTCTGGTACTCCCTGTACCTCCCTGCTGCTGGAGCCAGCCTCACTCACTTGGAGATGACAGGATCGTAGAGCAGGGCGTACCAGCGCTCCTGGACCTCCCGAAGGGTGAAGCGGCAGCTGAACTTCACGCCCAGGTGGACCGATGTCAGGTCATTGGTCTGCAATGCCCCAGATGGGTTGGCCTCAGCCTGAGAGCTGGCAAGAACCCTTCACTTGCCACCCCCAGGGTGCTGCTGGGCTAGTGTGGGGCCTGGGGACTGTAGACTGGGGAAGGAGGGGACCGTGCAACCCACGGTGGGAAGCACTACCTGTAGCACAGCGTTGATGAGCAGGAGATCGTCCGCAGGCTTCCAGCGGCCCAAATCCTTGGTCACCTGAAGTGGCTGTTTGCTCTTCTTCACACGCTTGGTGAGCCCAGGGGCTGGGGCTGGGCTGGGCGGCACAGGAGTGCTAGGGGCCTTGGACACCTGGGCAGGGAACGGGAAGAGAACGAGCTCAAAGCCAGCATCAGGGCAGCTCGGGCTTTAGGCCTTGAGCTTCCTGTACCATGCGTGGCAACCCCAGTCCCACCCGGCCATAAGCACCAGAGGCAGGAGCTCAGCCTTCTAGCTCCCTCCATGCCCGAAGTACTTCCACATGGTCCTTGACCTTATGGGGTCTTCTCTTTGCTGGTGGCACCCTCAACCCCAGAGTGGAGGGCGACTGGGGAGCATACCAGGAACCCACTCTGCCTGGTACGGTGTCTAGGGCCAGAGCAATGCCACCTGGGGGTTATTTTTACACCCAGCAATGCTGGGAACAGGCTGTCTGCTCCCAGAATAGATGCATGCTCTATGCCTCCCACACAGAATGTGATACAGGACGCACTGACAGAGTGTGTGTGTGTGTGTGTGGAGGGGCGGGCGGGTGCGGGAAGAAAGGGGGAATAGGGAGAAGTGAGGGCTCCCAGAAGGGAGGCAGCTGAGGTTGGGGCTGGGGCCACCAGATTTTCTCCTAAGTCTCCTCTGCAGGGCTCCTGCCCGCTGGCAAAGGTGATAGGGAAACACAAAATCTGGCTTCTGCCCCCGCATCTCACAATCTCTCACCTTCTTCTTCTCGCTGGAGGAAGGTTCACTCCCTGAACAGCGGCCCGGTTCCACACCACTGGCCCCCTTTGCCCGGGTAGAGGACTTGGCCAAGCTGCTCTCCACCAGCTCATCATCAAACTTCTTCCTCTTGATGAACCTGTGGAGAGTCCTCCTCTGAGCACCCCTTGTCCCTTCCCCTTGTATGTACTCACACACACCCAGCCCCTGAAATGGCGTGGGTCCCGGCTGGGTGTGAACCGCTCTAGCGCCCTGGACAGGGCACGGAACTGCTCTATTCCTTGCCGCTGAGATGACAGGATACCACACCACAGATTTCACGTCAAAGACCTAAGATCTCCCTCCCTTGCCCACGTCCCACAGAGAGGGACTTGGCAGGAAAAGCACAAAGCTCTGCCAATACCCAGCAACCATTCCCAACAGAGGTGAAGGCACGCAGCACCTAATGCTGTTGCCCAGACCCTGGCCCTCTGAACCCTTACTACCTGGAGGAGCTCCTCCGTTTCGGGATGGTGCCCAAGGCCTGAGAGGAAGCCCGCTTCTGCCCTGCCAGCGACTCCTCATCCTCTGAGCGGCTGGCAGTGCCTGATGCCATCAGAGATGAATCTAGCAGCCCCTGAGAATCTAGAAAACAAGAAGCGGTGAACTCAGGTCTCCTAAGTGCCTAGCAGAGCCCTTAGCCTCCGAACATGGGACCCCTCCTCTGCCCCTCTTCCCCCGACCCTCTACCAGCCCTCCAGACCCTTCCCCTGCTTTCTTGACATTTGAAGTTTTCTGGTGGGAGTTCCTTGGCCATCCAGATCCCATCTGGGCTCAGACCTGGCCCAGACCTTCCTCGCTGGGCAGTTCTCCCGGTGCCACGTGTCATGTCGTGCAGCACATGGTGCTCAGGTCAGACTGGTGATGCCGACACACCGGGCTCTGGGCATAACTGCTCCCTCTGCCATCAAAATGCAGCCAGGCCAAAGAGCGGCAGCTCAACAGCAAGTCAGTCAACTGCGGCCTCTGCCGAGAGGTACGTGGGTGGTGCTGGCCCAGGGGGAGGTGGCAATGCCCAGCCAGGATGAAAAGACATACGTGCCAGGCACGGGGTAGAATCAGCAGATGCTTGGCGCCTGAGCGTTTGGGGAGCTGGCCTGGCCTCATACTACCTTTGTCCATCCTCTTACAGTCCCAAAGCCACTGGTTCCAAACCACAGGGCTAGGAGGAAGGGTCCCACAGGCTCATCCAAGGATTCTGACCAGGTGAGCTTAGAGGCTGAGAGGAGATTCTGCAAAGGAGAAATGAGGCTCCCTGAGGCACAGGTTTCCAACGGGCCAGCCTCACCTCCTTATACTGGAAAGGGTCCCCCAGGATCCCACAAGCTAGGGAAGACACAAGAAGAGACACGAGGCTCTATTTCGCCAGTATGATGCTGATAAACCAACAGCTTTCTAAGGGTCACCAGCATCTCTGAGAATATAAAAGCTACGCCCTCCAAAAAAATGTACACATAGCATGTTAGTGGGTCCATGGACCTCTATGATTCTACTCAGAGTTGCTAGGCAAAGGGCCTCGACTATAAACCAACACGAAACAAGGGATTACTGGTTCACTTCTTATCGTCGCTGCCCACTCAGTTCGGCGGCACCCCCTTGCCCTCCCAAGCCAAAGCAGGGAAACGGAGATAGAACTCCGATTAGTCCATCTCGCTCTTTTCGCCCCCCTCCCCACAGCTCTGGCTGAAGATTTAGTGGGTGGTACCGCGTGGAAGCTAAAAAAACGCGGTTTGATAACTGATACAAGTCATCAACCGCCCTGGGGCGCCTGCTCCTGACTAACCCCGGGAGAACTCTGGTACTGGGGACGCTCTGGGGCGTGGCGCTTGCGGGCCCCGCCCCTTCAGACCAGGGCGGCACTCCGCACAGCTTTCCCGCCCTGCCCCCAGGTGCGTTAGTCGAGTCGCTCCGCTCTGTAGAATACGGCTGGAAATCTTGACACCTGGCGAGCAGGTGAAGGAACTGATTCCACGGGCTGACTGAGGCTAGGTCTCCACCCCCTATTTTCTCCCGCTCCCGTTCTCCCACGAGTGCACACCCAAGGTGGGGGATTAGTGCAGGTCTGTTTTTGGAGCTCGGGATGAGAGAGGTGAAGTCAGCCCTGCAACTCAAAAGCAAAGCAGCGAGTGCACCCCGATGCTTTCGCAGCCCTGGTTTAAGCCCCACGGGCTGGTGGCGAGGGAGGGGGAGTAACTCCCAGGCCAAGTCTCACCCCACCTTCGGCTTGCCACCTTTGCGCATGCGTAACATCTCGGACCAAATTCTGGTCCGGTCCGGCCCACGCATGCGCAGATTTTCGGGGCGCTACTGGGGCGGGGCCCCAAACATTGTGGGGGGTCTTCCCCCGGGGCACTCTGGAAAACTCCATTTCGCCCAAACTCTGCTCAGAACCCTCGGAAGCGAACCGCGAAGTCTCACCATTCCTAGGCTGCCAGCTCCAACAATTTCTCCGCGGCGACGGCAGCAGCCGCAGGGCCAAACCCGGCTTCCGTGAGGCACATCTACTTCCGGGTCTGCGAACTAGGGGCTGCGCGATCCCTTCCGGTTCTCTCCGGGAACGTGACGAAGGGGGCGTGGTCACAGCGGGGACTGAGTCACAGGTTTGCTAATAACCGAAATTAAAGGTTTTCCAGTTGGGACAACATAGGAGGAAGCGTTAGGGATTCCGGGTCCCAGAAAGATCACTAGCTTGGAGAGAGTGATTAAAGGGAAAGCCGAGACTTGGGGCGGGATAGGCGAGGGGCGGGTCTGGGGTAGGGCTGGGCCGGGAACTCTATTTCGGCTTCTGAATTCCCACAGGATGTAAGAATCTTAATTTGGGAGCGATTGTGCATTGTTTGCTGCCCCCCCCCCCCCGATTTTAGAGAAACCCTCTGTGTGGGGCTCTGTGCTAGGCACAACACAAGGAGGGAGACGATGTGGAACTCGCTCCAGCCAAGAGGTTTGGCGTACCCAAGTTGGGGAGGTTGATGTCTCAGGGACGGATGGAGGTTCATGCGCCTGGTTCCTAGAGGGTAGAGGCCCTGAGGAAGGCCAGTGTCAGCCAGATCCCACCAGGACTACTGGAGGCAGTTGTGAACCCCGGTGGGTAAGAAAGAAGTGCAGAGGATATTGCCCTGGAGGGAAGCTTGGGGTGGGAGGACAAGCCTACAGGCAGAGTTTGGGGATGAGAAACCAAACAGACCTCTCAAGAGGGTACCTATTTGTTTTCCTTTCCTTGGAAGGCACAAAAGTATAGTAGCTCCAGGGAATCATATCGCAGCTCAGAATAGGGAAAATCCCAATTCCAAAGCTGTCCAGGAGTTAGTGGTGCTTTTAATGTAGGTGTCAACCACATGTCATGGGGACATTGCCAGTGGATGCTAGTGTCAGAGGGGAGGCTAGCCCTTCTGGCTCTGACAGTGTATGATAGCTCTCTGCTTCAAAAGTACCCACCTCATTTACTGGCCTGTGGTCTTAACTTAATGAGTAATAACCTATTTTGTCTTCCCTGAAAGACTGTGTTTTCTGATAAGAGGTGAGTAGACCATGGGAGACTTCAAGATACAATATGGTATATATCCCAGATGAAGGTTACCATGGAAATTTCTAAGAAGAGGACAGTTGAGCTGAGATTTGACAATTGATAGGCAGTCAGTCATGCAAAGAGCTTGGTTATGATGAACTAGTAAGGGGGGACAAGATAGTTGCAAAGCAGAAATGACTTTGGTGAGTTTGAGGAACAGGAAGGAACCCAATACGGCTGGAGAAGGATGATCAAGAAAAAGAGGGAAGGAGATGAGAACAGAGGTCATCAGGGCCAGATCACATTAGCCCTTGTAGTTCATGCTGTGGATTTGAACCTTTCTTCCTAATGTTTTAGAAAGCTCTTAAAGGATAACAAGTGAAGGCATCTTTGCTGTGATATGATTTAATTTTTAAGATGATCCCTCTGGCTGTTTTGGGGAAAGGATTGTAAAAGAGGAAGTAGAGAGATCAGATAAGAGACTACCTTGTAGCAATCCAGGTGAGAGGTAGGTCCAGGTGGTTAGCTGGGTTGTGGGGGCAGGGGAGATGGACAGAAATAGTGGCTTTGATTATTTTTTGGAGCTAGAACCACAAGGACTTGCTGATGGAGTGGATATGGGATATGAGGGAAGGGGACTCTTCCTCCCTTCCCTTCCAAGGATAAGACCTATGTCTTACATTCAGAATCCAGAATCTGGCCCTATCTCATTGGCCCACTCTCTCCTGACCCAAGACCCCTTGAGGCCGGATGGCTGGGCCTGAAGACCCATAGGATCTCTCCTCTTGGCAGCACCAGCCAAGAGGATCCTTGGCTTTGCACAGGATAGAAATCAAACACAGCTGAGAGGAAATGAGAGCGGTTTATTAAAGATATATAGTGTAGATACGGACATAGCATCCAGGAGAGTCAGCAAAGAGTGAATCTTCTCCTTAATTGGGGCTTGGGGTTTTTATTAGGGATGGTGGTCGGGTATTCCTGCATCCAGGAACAAAGCCAAGTGTTCAGGTGTCTTCCATAAGTTGCTTATGCCCTGGAGCTAGGGGTCTTAATGAGTTAGTCAGTGGTCTTGGAAAGTGTTCATGACATCCCGCCCAGTCACTCCCTAGATGTTATCTACTGTGCTAGAAGACTCCAAAGAAATCGTTAACTTCTTGACCTTTACAAGGAGTGTGTTGTCTCTCCAATCAGATGGCTCTTCCCCACCCCCCCGAATTTGGGGCAACCCATCAAGTGGAAGCCAGAGGGTGGCACAGGTGGAGAAAGGGATTCATCCAAGGCAGAACAGAATAGATAAAAGTTGATTGAATACACTACAGAGATTTCCTCATTTCCCCTGGATCTTTGTTCAGCCACTCAGGGCCCCAGGCTGCTTGCTCCCCCTGGGGATTAGAAAGTGGTGGCTAAGAACACAGGCTCTGGAGTCAAACTATTTTAAACTTCATTTTAAATCTCATTAAAACCTGGTAGTTTTATCATCTACCGGCTTGTGACCTTGAGCAAGTTACATCTCTTTGTCTCAGTTTCATCATCTGTGGGGAAATGATAGTCCCCACTTCATAGGAGGGTTCTGAGGAGTAAATTACTATTTAGACAAGCAGCATATAGCAAATGTTTGAAAATGTTAGTGGTTGGTACTGTTCTTAGGGCTTAGGTCTTACTGTCACCTGCCAGGTCATCAGTATGGGACCCAAATTGTGATAGCATAGCCTGTCCCCATTCTGTCCACTAGAGAAGGTCCAGTTTCCCTCTCATCTGAAGCCACTACCTCTTGAGCACTCAGAGGACCAAAGGATCTGCTGTTGGCTCAACTATACAGTCTTAGGAAGTCAAGTTTAATAAAGCTGTTGACCAGCAGAAAGTTACCTTTGGATTCATAATAAGTCAACATATACTTGATATCTGTACATTTTTTTTTCCCCAAGGGAAGAGAAACCATCTGCCCACAAAAAGCCTTACACACATACTGGAGCCTCCTGAAACAGCAGTTCCCAGGGCAGAGAACCACAGACACACTGTGAAACACCCAGCTTCTCAAACATGACAGGGTTTACCCATCACAGTCCAAAAGCCAGAGTCACACTTAATGAGAATACCTAAATTATTCCCATTAAAGTTAGATATGCCACAAGGATAGCCCCTGTGACGATTTTTATTTAATATTGCTTTGGAAGTACTAGCCAGCTTAATTACAGAAGAAAAAGGAATGAGGTTAAAAAAAAAAACTGGAAAAGAGGTAAAAAATATCATTATTTATTTATGAAATCATAGCCTACCTGGAAAATCCAAGGACATCAACTGCAAAACTGATACAAATAAGACATTTTAGCAAAGTAGGTACAAGTTAATATACAAAAAGCCAGTGAACAATAGCCAATTAGAAAATATAGGGGAATAAAATATATCCTTTACAATAGCAGCAACAAAGTAAACTAACCAAGAGTAATCTTAATAAAGGTGCTAGATCCTTCCCCAATACTAAAATGCTAACAAAGAACACAAAAGAAGGCTTGAATAAATGGAAAGGCATATTCTATTTTGGGGTGGAAAGACTCACTACCATAAAGATGTCAACTCTCCATAAATTAATCTATAAATTTAACACAATCTAATAAAAATACCAACAGACTACATAATCTGAATATAAAGTTCACAAGGAAATTTTTGCATCATGAATAGCCATGAACATTCTGAAAAAGGTTAGTGAGAGAAATACTTCTATCAGATATAAAACCATTAAAAGCTACAATAATTAAAATAGTAAAATCCACGGGACACCAGCACATATGTAGGCAATTTGATCCAGAGAACCAAACAGAGAATCCAGAAATAGACTCAAGACATTTAAAATGTTAGTGTCTGATAAAGATGGCATTGTCTATCGGCAGGGAAAAATGGATTATACAATAAGTGGTATTGAAACAATTATGTAACTGCTTGAAACCAAAATAATGTATCTCTGCCTTGGTTTTTACACTAAAATAAATCCATATGAATCAATTGTGTTTAAATAAATGGAAAAGGATACAACCATAGATGTATAATATAGTGGAGAAAGCATTTGTCAGAATAGCACAAAATTTCCCAAAGCATAAGAAAAAAGACAAATTCTGTGAACATGAAAATCCATAATTTCTGCAGAGCAAAAACCACCATAAACAAAGATAAATGGTATGCAGGGGAAGTATCTGCAAATCCTATCATAGACAAAGGGAATAATTTGCTTAATATATACAAAATCTCTGCAAATCGATATGAAAAGAACAAAAATCTAATAAGAAAATCGGATGGTTAACATAAAAGGAAAGATAAATGGCTCTTAGACATATGAAAAAATAGTCAACCTCACAAGAAAATTGAAACTACATTTAGATATCATTTTTAAGCTACAGACTGGCAAAGAATCCAAACATCTGATTATACATCTCTGGCATGGTTGTGGGGAAGTAGGCCCTCTTAGGTGTAACTGTAAATTGTTGGTACTTGTCAAAATTAAAAATGCATATAATTTCTGATCCACTATATTTGCACACATACAAGATGAAGTATGTACAAAGTTATCAACTATAGCATTGTTTAGAGTAGTGAAAGTTTACAAACAACTCAAACATCTATCACTAGAAGACTAGTTAAATAAGGATGGCCTTGAGGCACCTGGGTGGCTCAGTGGGTTAAGTGTCTGCCTTTGGCTCAGGTCATGATCCAGGGTCCTGGGATCGAGCCCCACGTTGGGATCTCTGCTTGGTGGGCGTGGGGGACCTGCTTCTCCCTCTCCCTCTGCCTACCACTCTCCCTCTGCCTACCCACTTGTGCTGTCAAATAAATAAAATCTTCAACAACAACAACAAAGTTATGGCCCATCCATACAATGGTGTATCATAGAACCAGGCTGAAGAGCTGTCACAAACATATTTGTAGGCCATGATTAAACTTGAAAAGCCATTAAAGAATTTCTATGCAGGGGTATTAGATTCTGGATTTGAAAGAAAGATCTCTCTGGCCTAGTATGGTACATAGATTGTAAGAGTAGAACTACAGTCGGGGAGGTCAGCCAGTGGCCTTAACTAGGGTGGTCACCAAAGACAAGACATCTATAGACTGGATAGAGCTTGGGGATGGACTGGGTGTAAAGGCGCAGGAGATGAGCCCCTGATGATAGGCCGGTCTCCAGCTTTGGTGGTAGATGGAGAGTGGTGGTTATACTTTGAGATAGGGAGTGCCAGTGGAGAAGTTGGTCTGAGTGGGAAGGAAAGATGAGTTTTATTTGGATGACTTGAGCTAGAGGTGCTAACAGGCAACCAGTTGACACATTCAGGTAGGTGTTTGGATACACAGCTCTAGGACTCAGGAGAGAGACTGGAATTATGGATAAATTTGGGAATCATGATCATATAGCTGATGTTCAAAGCCATAGGGAAGATGAAGTCATTTTGGGACATCCTATGGCATGAGGAAAGGAGAGAGTCCAGGTACTGGAGCAACCCACAGCTATGGCAGCAGAAGACAATGAGCTTCTAGAGGGGCCACAGGAGTATAGGGAACATGGGAGAGAAACCAAATATCACAGGACAGAAGTCAAGGGAAGAATGTGGAAGCATTTTCATGGTGTCTCTTACTTCATTATATCCTTGACATAAACTGGGTTTTATTTTTCTTTGTTTCCTCTATGTCTGCTCCATCCCTATCTTCAATCAATACAAGGTCTTGCACATAATAGATATGTCTGTGAATAATTAAGGGCACAAATGAGTAAATTCAATCAAAGCTGGTTTTTATACCACTTGGGTTGAAAACTTTGTAGCTGCTCCCCTAATTGGGTTTCCCTGCAGCCACTGTGTAATGTCTCCACATTGCTGCGGCTGCCTCTCAAAAGCACAGATCTGGAACTACCACTCCTTGCCTTGAAAATCATCAAGCCCATCCAATCTCAATCCCGGGCTAGCTTAGCTCCTATAACACCTGGCTTCTACCCAGTGAACCACAGCCCCAGGGACCACTTTCGGGCCCATAAACATGGTCTAAGGAAGCTTACAGTGTTCTGTTCCCTTGGATTCTCCCTGGTTCCCCTACTCCTGCCCCGCCGTGGTAGTTCTACCTATCCTTCAATGTTCTGTTGAAATCCCTCTTAGCCCTGAAGGCCTTTCCAGACCTTCACTGCAAAGAACGTCTCCTTCCCCTGTTCTCCATTTTACTCTGCACCTGTACTACTGGATCACTTGCCCCGAATTGTGTTTGTTGTATATGCCAGCTCCTCTCTATTTACTCCTTTGTCTCCACTCTGGAGTGTGAAGAGGGATTTTGTCTCGAGGTCATCATCACACATCGGGACTCAGGGTAGTACCCTCGGTGATTGCTGAATGAGTGACAGACGGATGAGTGGACGGCAAGTCCTTGGTGCAGTACAAGGACTTAATCCTATTTATTTGAGCATGCCAGTGCTTTGCATATGGTCTGTACCCTGTGTTCTTAGTAAGATCCTCAGAAGCTTGTTTTATTCACTTTGATACTCTCACTGCCTAGTGTAGAGCACAGCCTTGCAGTAGCTGCTCGATAAATGTTTAAGGACTCAATAAATAATTACTCATTTAATTTGCTCCCAGAAGGGGCGCCTGGGTGGCTCAGTGGGTTAAAGCCTCTGCCTTCGGCTCAGGTCATGATCCCGGGGTCCTGGGATCGAGCCCCGCATCGGGCTCTCTGCTCAGCGGGGAGCCTGCTTCCTCCTCTCTCTCTGCCTGTCTCTCTACCTACTTGTGATCTCTATCTGTCAAATGAATAAAAAAAAAAAAAAAATTTGCTCCCAGAAGCCTCCAGAGAGGCCAATGGCTTTGGCAAACAATGTTTTGTATGTGTTTCCTGCCAGTTCTGAGAGCCCGCCTTAGCAGGGCAGTGACAAATGTGTCTTGGAAACATGGCACTACTGAGGGACTGTGAAGTGTGGCCGACAAACCGGATTAGGGCTGTTACAGTGGTAAAGCATTTGACACGAAGATGTGGCTCTCCGGGCAGAACCACAGCCCAGAAGAAGCCTCTAAGGTAAGAGAAGGCCGAGCAACTATAGAGGAGTGGGATCCCTCATTCCTCAGGGAGGGTCTGACGTGGTTTCTGTGTGCACAGCCCTCTGTGCTGGGAGAGCAAGCTCTGTGAAGGCAACTGCCCTAATAAAGGGGGTCTTAGGGAGGATTAGGAGGGGCTTCCTGGGGGGAGGGCACTTGAGCTCCCTTACTAAGCTTTCCGGAATGGGATGGGAATTGTAATAGCTTCCGACTGGTCTCCCTGCTTCCCCCTCCCAGCCTCCATCACTGTTCTCATCCCAGGAACCAGAGCGATGCTTTTGTCCCCCCCGCCCTGCCCCGTCTGTTTTTTTTTCGAACTGAAGTATAGTGGATGCACAATGTTATATGATTTTCAGGTGTACCAGAGCGATGCCCTTGAAGTGTGACTCAGATCATGTCACTCGTTTGCTCCCAATTCTGCAGTGGTTCCCATTTCATTCAAAATAAACATGGCTGCTGTTCCCTCAGAGTGAAAAAGAAGTCCTTCCCGTGGCCTGCAGGGTGCTGATCTCTCCCCGTCACCTCTCCCTCATCACTCCTTCTATCCCCTTCCCTCACCTGGTACCAGCCACACTGGAGACTTGCCGGAGCCTGAGGTTGGTGGGCATGCTCCCACCTTGGCTGTTCCCTTGCCCAGCATGCTCTCCTTACCCCATGGCTCGCATCTCACCTCCTCAAGACTACTCCACTGTCACCTCAGTGAGGCCTGATGTGACCTATTTTAAACGGTAACCCCTTTATTCTGGTGCTGTACCCTCTTGAAACGCATATTTCTCCATGGTATCTTTTACCCTCTAACATCCAGTATATTGTATTCATTTTTCATTTCTAGTCTGTTTTCCCCCAAGGTAATGTAAACTCCATGAAAGCACTTAAAAAAAATCTATTTTCTTCAGAACTGTATCTTTCATGCCTAGAACCGTGCCCAGTAGTAAGTGGCCAATTGGTTATCTGTTGAATGAATTAATGAATGAATGAATGCGGACGTGTCGCAGGCTTGAGGAAGTCTATGCGAAGGGCCTCCCGGCAGAGTTCCTAACAAACACTTGCCTGAAGAATGATTTGCAAGGAAAGCTCTTGGGGACTGCAGAGCTCAGGACCCTGCAGGAGTGCTCCTCTCCCACTGCGGGAGAGGACTCCGGCTTTACCAGGAATTGTCTGCAGGATCGAGATGTGCAAGGTGAGTCAGGAATCCCTTGTCTCTTTCCCCTACCTTTGCCACGCTTGCTCTCTGCACTCAGCCGATCACCTTCTCAGGGGAAGCCCACCGGCCTCACTTGTGTCTTTGGGCCGTTGCCATATTGTAAATCCAACCCCTCTGACTCCTGGCCAGCTGAGGCCTGAAGCAAGCTCTTTGGCGCCTCCTTGTGGCTTCTCTAGGAAAGGACCTCTCTTCTGGAAAGAGAGGCCCCAGAAGCCAACACAAGGACGCTCAGAACAGGGGTTGCGGAGGAGGAAACCTGATTCTCCCTGATCCCATGGCGACCCTGAATTACTGGCAACACTCCGCCTCTCACAGACATGGCCACCAGTGATCATGACCGTGCCCTCTGCAGAGCCCTGACGGGGGTCCCGGCGGGACTCCGGCTTTGGTTGTTCCAAGCTGGTCCTGTTTGAGGAAAGGATTTGAAGCGACAGTCAGATCCCAGGGCCTCCCTTGAGGGCAGTGAGGCCAGTAACTAGTATGTCTGGCTTCCACCTGCTCTGCCTCTTTCCAGTTCACAGCCAGTCAACAGTCTTGAGGGGTGACATGGCCACAGCCGGCTCAAGGCGGGGTGTATGGAAAGAGGGGAGGGTCTGGGTGTGGCATGGGGTGGGGAGTGATGGCGGCTGCAGGCTGGGGACTGGAGGGCTGGTGCCTTCAGGAAGCCGCCCGCTGGCAGCCCACTGTGTTTTGCAGGTAATAGAAACCTGTCTAAGCTACTATCAGTCTCCAAATGGGGAAACGTCCTGCAATGCTCCTGGGGTGTCTTGTGGACCTATAAACATGGATACAGCCGGGCCTCAGGAACCATCTGGTTGAGTTGCTTATAAGATTGTTTCTTGTTTTTCTATGTAATTTGTTTTACTTTCTGGCTTCTTTCCTTTTCCTTCCTCCCTCCCTCCCTTCCTTCCTTCCTGGAGAATACCCTAGTGGGGTGGGGGGGCCGAGGGAGAGAATCATAAGCACACTTTCCACTGAGCACAGAGCCAGACAATGGACTGGATATCTCATGACCCTGAGATCACGACGTGAGCCAAAATGAAGAGTCAGAAACTCAACCAACTGAAGCATCCAGGCGCCGCATCTTTCTGGCTACTTTTTCTTTTCTTTCCTTTTTTTTTTTTTTTTTTTTGGCTATTTTCAAGATGTTCCCTAATCTTTGGTGTCAACAGTTTGACTGTGATATGCTGTTATGTTTTTCTTTCCATTTATCCTGTTTGGGGTTCTCTGGGCTTCTTGGATCTGTGGTTTGTTGTGTTTCATTAATCTGGGATTCTGAGTGATCATCTCTTCAAGTATTTCTTCTGCCCCATTCGGTCTCCCCTCTTCTTCTGGGACTTCCATTACATATGGGTTAGACCAGTTGTCATTGTACCATACGTCTTGGTGCTTAGTTTTGGGTTTGCTTGCTTCTACTTTTTGGGAGACAGTCTGGTTCATTTTTGTTGATCTAGCTGCATTCACAGATTTTTTTCCCTCTGCTTTTGTCCTGTTGGATAACTCTGTTGAAGGAATTCTTCATTTCTGCTATTAAGGTTTTCACTTCTAGCATTTCCATTTTTCCATTTGTTTATAATTTCCTACTCTTTGCTCAAATTCCCCACCTGTTAAGCATGTTGTCCACCATTTCCACTAGACTGTTTATAGTAAATATAGCTATTTCAAAGTCCCCAATTGATAGTTATATGTTAGCCATGCTCTTTTGTATTTATTTTTTATTTTTATTTTTTTAGAAGCTAGCTCTTCCAATCATGCAGTCATGTTCATCCTTTTTCTGACTTTCCAAGTTGGCCTCCCCAGACCTTGGAAGACAAGACCCGGCACGGCTTTCCGCTCCCTGGCTCTTGGCTGGGTTGTCTTCAAAAGGTTTTTGTCCTCTCGACTTTACCAGTGCCTCCTTGCAGGTCGTGCTTAGGGCTTAAAGCAGGCCCTTTCCTCATGTCCCCTTCTCCACATTAATATTGGCTTGTCATCTTGGAGGCCCCAAGGCCACGGGCCACACAAGCAGATCTATGGCCAATCCCTAAATCTGGCTCAAAGAAATATGCCAAGAAGTATTCCTTTCCATGCCTCAGGCTTCCTGGAGTTTTCTTGGGGGGTGGAGGTGATACCTTATTTGACCACGTACATCAAGTTTGCTCTGACAAAAAAAAAAAAAATGAAGCTCGTGTATCATATCAAAAACCTCATAACTCGAAAAACACCATATATATCATAAAGAGACAGAGATAGAGAGATCTCTCTCCCTGGTGTCCAAACTTCTTGGCTTCCCACGTTGGACAATCCATAGCTTCTTTGCCTTCAAGGAGATGGAACCGTCGACAAAGCAGAAGAATCTGGCAGACACTCTGCTTGCTTGCCAGAGTGCTTGCTAGAGGATGTCCAGAAAGTCCAAGTTCACCATCACCAGACCAGGTGTAGCCACTAGGCACCTTAAGCCCAGTGCCAAGAGCCTATAAAAACGTACGAAACCCTTAAAATGTCATTGGCTTCAAAAAGTCTGTAAAAATATTAATATGCAATTGTTGACAAAACATAATACTGTCAGTTTCATTACACTGTCAAATTTAGTATTAAAATATCCTTCTTACATTTACAAAACTTGTTAGATTTCATCCCTATGCATGAAGATCGTTGAGGAGTCACAGCCAACGACATGTTAAAAAAACTCCTAGCCGGTTATTTCCAAAGCAAAGTTATATAAATCCTTTCAAATTATATAAAGCAGTCCATTTAGTGTGAGGGCATTTTATTGTGGGGGATACCACTGGGGCAAGGCATCCAAAGAAAGAATAAGCCTGGGACCTGAAAGGCCAGGAGCGGAGGGGTCGCCCGAGCTGTCCTGTGTGAGACCTGCATCAGGAACGCCTCTCACCTTCCTCTCCATCCTTGCTGTGTGCTAAGCCATTGCTCAGAAGTCATTTTCTACTCTGACATCATCAAAAGGCCAGCTGTTCACATCCCATATCCTTTTCTTCCTTCCAGAGTCTCAACCTTGAGTGGAAGCCTGGATAGCATGGTTCCTGATAAATAGAATCACTGGATTACGGGTTCTCTGAGGACAAGGTCATTTCCTGACCAATGTCAGGAAAGGTGCAGCTGGGCCAGCGGAGAAGAGGGGGAGGGTGAAGACCAAGTTCAAGATGGGGCAGACAGCTGTGTGCCAGGGAGAGTGGGGCAGACATCGGTGCTGGTTGGCTGAATGAACTCACAAAGGTAGTGTTGTAACTGCATCGAAGACAATTTCCAGAGATGGCCGCTTTGGCCCACACCATCTAGATCTGGAACTTTTGTGTCCCCCTGTCTTCCCTTGAGCCCTCACTCCTCAGAGACCTACACGCCTCTGCCTCCCACCCAATGACACTTGGCCTTGACTGGTACTTGATATCACCTTTTGTTCTTATCTTCTGAGCTTTCCCGCTAATTATCAGCACAACAGTTACTTATCTGTCCAGGACTGTGATTCAGTGAAAAGTTACCGGTGTCTGCCAGGTACTAATCGTGGCCGTCTCAGCTTGTTGGCTCCCAAAGGGTAGAGACACTTCTTGGGGAAGGCGCCCCGATGGGCATCTCCAGGTCAGGGGCTGAGTGGTCATGAGCTGGCTGGGGAAATGAGTTGGGGAGGGGTGGGTTTTCAGCATCA
Source organism: Enhydra lutris kenyoni (assembly GCF_002288905.1). Classification (NCBI taxonomy): domain Eukaryota; kingdom Metazoa; phylum Chordata; class Mammalia; order Carnivora; family Mustelidae; genus Enhydra; species Enhydra lutris. The sequence continues at coordinate 8,190,988 of NW_019154140.1, forward strand.
ACACAGAAATGTTTAAAAATAAACACACCGCTATTTTATTTAAAAATGTACAGTTTGGGGACCGAAGGAGGAAAGTAGTGTTTCTAAGTTCTAGGACTACTTAGCGATACCCAGGATGTTTGTGTAAAAACACCAGCTGGGAACCTGCCTTTGAAACAAGTTTCCATGTGATGTTTAGTCACCCTGAAGTTTGAGAATTACTGACTAAGGGATGGAGTGGGGACTGAGATCGTCTCGATCCTTCTGGCTTTTTAGAGTTCCAGGAAAGGACTCATTGGACTTCTTACAAGCGAGCTCGGCTGACTCATCTGGGGCTTCCTGGTGTTCCTTTCTGTCAGCCACCAAGGCACTGAAAAAGTCAATTCAATTTTGGGTTGGAGAGCAGCTGAGAGGCCACCCAGCCCATCCAGCCCACCCAAGAGCTTCCCTCGTGGCCTCTGGGAGACAGTCCAGGGCATCGCCCAGCCTGGAACCCGATGTGGAACTGCTCACCGTAACACTTGTGCCACATCCTAGGGGCTCTACCTCTTGTCTCACATCACAGGGTACTTCCTCTTCCCTCCCCTCATCCTCCCCTGCTCCTTCCTCTCCATCCGGGTTCCTTCCTTGCCACTCCCTGCTTGCTCATCTCCTTCCCCAGAAACAGTTACAAGCCCTCTCGTCAGTCTGTCAGTCCGTCTGCAGCAGGGTGGAGGTCTGTGTGCGTCTGTGCTCGCTGCACCTTGGCAGAGCACGTGAACCACCGAGCTTGGGTGGCGCGGGAATAGTCCGCGAGCTGAGGAGGACAGAGCACTTAGAATCAGCCTTGAGATTCTTCTGCCACAGCAGACAGTGTTTGGTGCGTGTGGGTACTCAGTGATCTCACCTGTCAGACAGGAAGCCCAGGGGAGAGGTTTACAAGACAAGGCAGAGCCAGCTCTTGGTGGAGGGGGTCTGCTGGTTTTTGAGGGACAGGACCTTTCTAGTGTCCCAACCCATGGAGGGACGATGAAGAGCCCTTCCCCGTGTTCTAAGGGGACACCCCAGGGGCCTGTAGATGAGACAGGCTGTCCACCGCGGACAGGAGAATGGGGAAGGCGGTGTGCAGCCTGTCCCTACTTAGGAGACTAGATGGTGCTGTGACCTGGGCCCAGGGAGCTGCTGAGGGTGACAGGAACACTAAGAAGTGAGTGACCTGGGACCACACCGCAGCTGGATCTGAGGATCCTTGGTGAGCCAGGGGCAGGTGGCCAGAGAGAAGGTACCCTCTAGTAGGAGTGAAAGTGGAGTGTGTCTCCACGCAAGGAGCCCTTGCAAAGAAAGCAGCACAGCCAACCCCCGCCATGCCCCCAGGCAGCAGTAGCCCGGGCAAGCGGCAGAGAACTTTCATTAGAGAGTGGCCGATTCCCACGCCACAATAACGGGGTCCACTGAACCATTCCAGACCAACCTGACATGCAGGGAGGGGACACCCACCTGGGATGCGGAGCAAGACATAAGCAGCAGGGCTTTGCCTCTACACCTGATAGTATGATGCACTGAACAGAGTTGTATCGAATTAAGAAAGGGGGGGGAAGAAAATTGTATTCACTTAAATTCCCCTGGAAAGGGGAAGCTGTCTTTGCCGGGAACAATATTTTGATAAGTGCGTAAGCCTGAAGCTGAGATCCCAATGGAGGCCTGGGTGTGGGTGGAACAGCTCTGCAGGAGACAGGAAGGAATGAGTTCTGCATGTTACGCCAGAGAGGGTGAGAAAGGAGGCTGTCGTTCGGTGCTGTTCTCGGAGAAGCCCTTTTCCCATCATCCTCCCACCCCCTTCGTAAATTTTCAAGGGTCAAGTGGAGTGTGTATTCTTGATAGTCACACATATTTATGTGTGGGGGAAGAACAAAGGCCTGAGATTCAAGCAGATGCCAAGCCAAGCCTGGGCCCTGGCAGGGATGCAGAGAGAGGAGGAGCTCGGGGAGAAGAGACTCTACTATGGGGAGCCTTGGGCAAGTTTAGCCAAATCTTAGCGGAGCGGGGCCCCAGCTGACCTCCGGTTTCCTGAGTTCCGCCACAGTGTTGTTTTGGTTACGTTCAATTAATTCCGTTTGCCCTTTCCAACTCAGCTAACAACATACATACATACGGACACACACATATCTCTTAGCCACTCTCCGGGAACTGGAAGCCAGGTGTCTGTGTACCATCTGGGACCCTTGGGCCTGCTTCAGAGCCAAGGGCCAGCCTTGTTTGATCTTATCATGTCATCCTCTCTTCCCTAAGTCCCCGTCTGGAGGGCAAGGCAGTAGCAGCATCCTATAGCCTTGGTTCTGGTTAGATCTAGACTAGCAGACCTCAGTGCCCTCTCCCTGTCAAAGATCTATAGTTGGGGCAGGGTCAGGGCCACAAGGGGCAGCTGGGATGGTCTCCAAACATCTAAAAAGGCTCCTTGAAAGAGCCTTGAGTCTTCAACAGTGACATCTTCAAGCCTGGAGAGCCAAAGGAGTGTGGAGGCTCCCTAACTAGAAAAGCCTCCTGTCGGCCCACTGAGTCCTGCCCCTTCCCCTTAACAGTTCTTCCTGGGAACAATTCTTGAAGGCAGTAAGGAAATGAGAACGCCAAAGACAGGCCCAGGCCCGAGTGTCAGGTTCATCACAGGATTCTTGGTCTCCCTCATCTCTCCGTTCCTGCACCTGGTTCTCTCAACGAGAACGAACCCCCCCCCCCCAGTCTAGGGCAGAATTCACCTCCTAAGCCAAATCAGGAAACACGTGGCAGCTCAGGCAACAAGTGGGCAGTTAAGACTTGCATAGTGATCTTCTGAGACACTACGTGAAGTCCTGTGAGAGAACTGGAATGGTGGCGTGGGGACCCAAGCTGATGGCCGGTGAGGCGGCTGAGCGTCTCTGTCTGATCTGGTGTGATAAATGAGGTCGTTATGAATGTCGGCAAAGTGGTCTCTTGGGTTGTTGGTCTGAGACGGTGTGCACTCTGGCCCCTGGCCTTGGTGAGAAGGTCTCCCCAAATCCGGATTAACTGTCTAGGCTTACACCTTACCAGGTCTTGAGGGACTGTAAGCTTCTCCGATAGGAGGAAGGCACATCCAAGGCCAACAGCCGGGGAATGTCAGGGCACCCTCCAAGCTGGTCCCAGGGCAGGCTTGGGGGAGTCCTCTTTTCTACTGGGTGACTGGAGGAGGCCACATCAGTTCTCCAGATGGCCTCCATCTGGTTCTCCTGCTGGCTGGGGTGTGGAGGTCGAAAGCATAGAAAAGAGACAAAAAAGTTAGATACACAGAGGGAGATCAAGAAACAATAAGCTCCCCAAATCCGTTAGGCCCAAAACATTGGGTCTTGTTTTCTTGCCCTCTCAAATAGTTGTCACCACCGTCCTGTCACCTCGCTTCCCCTTGACCCTAAGCCTCATCTCCCTGGGGCTTCTCTGGCTGAGGGACAGCTGGAGGGGCGCTAGGATGGCCTCTGTTCTTCTAGGCATGTGTCCCAGGGATGCCCCACCCAGGGGAGGATGTGTGTATTCTTGACGCCCCCCCCCCCCCGAAGCTCCTGGGATCTCTCTTTTTTTTTTTTTTTTATATTTTATTTATTTATTTGACAGAGAGAGAGAGATCACAAGTAGGCAGAGAGGCAGGCAGAGAGAGCGGGAAGCAGGCTCCCTGTCGAGCAGAGAGCCCGATGCGGGCTCAATCCCAGGACCCTGAGACATGACCTGAGCCGAAGGCAGAGGCTTAACCCACTGAGTCACCCAGGCGCCCCTCATGGTATCTCTTTCTGAGCCTGGAGGTTACATGGTGGGAAGGATCAGGTCTGTTTATACAGACAGATCAATAGCAGGTGCTGGACCAACAATGCTCAGTTGCAATTTGAAACCTACTTGACCTGTCTGGCTTCTGAAGCCCATGTCTTGTCGTCATCACACACACACACATACACACACACACACACACACACACACACGCATACGCACGGGCTTGTGAGCCAACGGGCAGAGTCAAGCAGGGTGGCTGAAAAGACAGGCATCTTGCAACTCATGAGGTGAGCTTGGCCTGTCTTTGTCCTCACCAAGCTGCCAGTCTCCCCAGTCTGGCCATACCCAGTCTTGCTCCCAGTACCCCCACCCATCCCTTGGGCTGCCCGTCACCTACCGGGCCCGGCGCAGGGGAGCACATTCCCAGTGCTTGGGTGTGAAGTGCTCTGGGGACTGCCTGCTGAAGGGGCCACAGGAGTGGATGCGCCGGAGAAAGGATGGGGGTGGCTTGTTTTTCCTGGACTTTGGGTTGGTGATCACGGGAGTGTGCAAATGGATGTTCCACTCCAGGAGCTAGAGGAACCAGCAGAGAGGCGTCACAGAGACAGGAATTCATCCCCTCTCCAGAGCACAGCCTGACTCAGGGCTGAGAAGAGAAGGTAAGCCCCAGGGAATCCCTCCAATCAGAGACTCCTGGGACCCCCGAGTATCAAATTTCCTAAAAACTCCTTGAAAAAATTTTTTAAAGATTTTATTTATTTATTGACAGAGAGAGGAGACACAGCCAGAGAGGGAACACAAGCAGTGGGAGTGGGAGAGGCAGAAGCAGACTCCCCATTGAGCAGGGAACCCGATGTGGGACTCAATCCCAGGACCCTGGGATCATGACCAGACCCAAAGGCAGATGCTTAACAACTGAGCCACCTCAGTGTCCCAAAACTCCTTGAATTCTTATTTGCTAGGTTAGCTCCTCTTTTCTCCTTTGTTGTGGAGAAGCTGAACACTGAGCAAAAGAGCAAGGAAAAAACTACCGGAAGCCAGAGCAACAGGAACTCGAGACAGCACGCAGGGCTCATGACGTGAGGCTGAGTTGTGCCTAGAATGCTCTGGGTATCTTTTCCTTCGGCCCCTGCCTTGGCATTGCGTGAGAAGTGAGGGAACCCTCCCTGTCCCCTTCCTTCTCAGCCTCAAAACCAATGTAGCAAGTCAAGCTACCTATAGCAGATGATCAGGGCTAGGGGAAAGTGGTAGGAAACTGAGTTGAGAGGACTGCCCCATGGCCAAGGCTCCTCCAACTGCCCAATGTCGGCACTTACGCTGTGTGCCTCAGCACACAGCTTCCCCCAAACTCGAATCGCCCTCTTGGCTCAACCCTAGGGAGGACTCCCTGTGGGTTCTGAGCCAATGCTGTGATTTCCCAATCCCCCCCAAACTGTCAGCTAGCCCCCTGTGGACTACATTAACACTCGCTGCTTCTCTGAGCCTGCTAGAAGGGGAAAACGAAGCTGGCCCCCAGAGAGTATAAACAGGTCAAACGCACAGGTCAGGCCTCAAAAAGACTTTGTACTGTCAACGGCAACACCAAAACCCAGAAGGCTATGAGCAGAGCTGTTAAAATTGAGAAGGAAAATAATTCTAACCTAGACTTCTGTCTCCAGACAAACTGTCCATTCGGAGTGAAGGGACTGAGTGAAGACATTTTCAACCAGGGTCTCAGTGATTTTACCTGTCAGGAACCTTGAGCAGGAAGTGATGGGAAGAGACCTGGTATCTGGAAGCCAAGGGAGCTGTTCCCAGAGAGCAGCAGAGTGAGACTCCGGCATGTGGGTGCCAAAGACAGCTGTGACCAAGCCGGAAGAGCAAGTAGAACCCATAGGAGCAGGGCGGAGGGACCCATGAGGGAGGGAGAACTTGGGCACAAAGCTGGGACTGCAGGGTCCAGCTGCCTCCCCTCTCCCCAAGAGTCCTTCTTCTACAGCTCATTCTGAGGGCCTCTCTCTCTCTCCCAGCCTCCCCCATATATGGAAACTGGAAAGTTGCCCTTCCTCCCACTAAGGTACTTCCAGCCTTCGCCTCTTCTTGCCTCAGAGGCTTTCACCTGTCCTCTTAGTTCCTTTCAGCTGCCTGCTCCCCAGTTCTACTCCAGAGCCCCACTGGCTCACTTCCTGGCCCTGTCCCTCCTGATGGCGCTGACTTCTGGCAGGGGAGGCCCACCTTGGGGAATATGGTCGCCATGCTGCTCAGACACTCTCGGCGCTTCTCCTCCAGGTCCTTCTGCTTGTCTGCCCAGGCCTGCAGCCAGAGGTTCTGCAGGTGATCGATGTTATCCAGGAAGATGTAGAGGTTCTGGGCCTTGTAGGCAGTCTCAGTTTCCCGCACGACTTGTATGCGGTCAGTCACTTCCTGTCTGGGAGACGAGGGAAGTGACTTCGTGGGTGAAAGGGCTTCCCGCTCCCCCAAGTCTGTTAAGCAGAGAGGACTCCGTGTTATAAATGCTGACAGCAAGGAGAGCAACAGAGGCTGTTGAAAGCCAAGGAAAGCAGGAGACAGAGAAGTGCAAGGTGGTGGCAGGTGAGGAGCCGTGGGGCCTGGCTGGAAACAGGGAGAGAGAGTAAGGCAGGCCGGGGAGCATAGTAGGTGCATTAGGGACAGGGTGAAGGGAAGAGAGGAAGAAATAAGGGAGCGGGCTTTGAGGAAAAGCAAGTTCCTGACTTGCCAAGGCCCCAAGGCCAGACACCCTTTGCCAGTCCCCTCCTTCAGGGGACCTTGTCTGGGGGGACCTCTCCATCCCCATTCGCTCTGTGCTCCTCCTCTCTATTTAGGTGTTGGCTCTGCCCACACACGGCGGGGGGCTCGGGTGCCAGGGGTACCTACCGGAGGATCCGGAAGCGCCTGTAGAGGATGTACCTGTGGCACAGGCACTGCAGCCGAAGTGTGCCGAGCTCCATGGTGGTGGTGGTGAGCTCCAGCGCCTTGCTGCGCAGTGAGTGCGGCAGCCCTGGCTCAGCCTCCTTGCTCAGGAGCTGCAGGTTCTTCCTCTGGGCCTCTGCATCCATGTGGTATACTTTGCCCTTAAGAGCTGCCGGGGAGATATGCAACAGAGGCCGGGACACCTTTTGGATGGATGTCCCTGTGACAGGGAAGGAGGCCGATTTCTTGGGCTTCATGGGAACCTGGGAGGCCCATGGTTTCTGGGTAGACTTGGCGGAACGCAGGTTCCTCTGGTGTCTGGGGGCAGGCTGTGGGATATTAGGGGACCTGGGCTGCCGTGGCCTCCTGCCTTGGTGAGCAGACTGGGCCCAGCTTGGGGGAGGTGCCAGGGATGTCTTCTCCAGGTCTTTCCACCGCCTGGTGGTCGTGAAGATCACCCTGTCCACGTCCTCCCCTGACTGCTCCAGGTCTCTCCGTGGGCCCCCTTGCTCCTTTTCCTGCTGGCCCAACCTCTGCTGCTGCTCCCTCGCCGCCTCCTCCATCTCCCACTGCTGCAGTTTCTCCTGATGCTCCTGCTCCAGCAGGGCCCATTTCTTCTGCCGCTGCAGCCACATCGCCTCCTCCTCCAGCCACTGCTGCCTCTGCCTCTCCCAGCTGAGTTCTTCTTCCCAGTGCTCCATCTTGCTCTCCAAGACCACCTTCTTAGAGCTTTCTGGGGACAGCTGCATCCTAACATGGGACTTAATTTGGAGTCCTTCCTTCTCTTGGGCTGCTTTCTGGAAATCCTTGTGGTCTTTGACTTGGTGGCCTGGGGTCTCTGCTGCTAGTCCTTCCCATTTCTTAGGAAACTTGTTGTCTACTGGGGATAGCAACATGGGCTGGAGACACTCAGTGTCCTTGCTGCTGTACACATCGGCAATCCTTGCATGTGTGGTCATGGTGGAAAGTGCCTGAGACGTTGAAGGCCTAGTACCACTGTCCCAGGCTTCGGTCATGAAACCTGGGGGCAGTGAAAAAAGCAACCTCTCCTGCTGGGTTTTCTCCATGACTCTTTCTTTCTTTGAGAGGGTCTCTTTCTCAGTGGGGCCCAGGAAGTCTATCAAGATCTTGGCTGGTTCTTCTGCTTGATCTCTAGCAGACTGAGCCTTCTTCAGCTGGAACTCTAAGGCATGCTTTATCAGGAGAAGGTCATGGTATTTTCCCCCTAGAATTTCCACCTGCTTTAGTAGGGCATCCCTCTTGCTCTGTAGAACTTGGAGGGAATTCTGGAAGTAGAGCCTCTGGCTGCTGAGTTCTTTGGTCATCTCTATTTCCAGGTTCCTGTATTTGTTCTCTAGGTTACTATTCTCTTTGTGCTGGAGGGTTAAGGCCTTATTGAGGTTCTCCACCACAGCAGACATGTACCTGATGGCTCTGATCTCCCCCTGGTTGAACATGGTGGAGTCCAGGAGCTCCTCCAGCATGGACATCACCTCAGAGACCTTCATGCATGTAGTATGCTTGTCCTGGAGCATCTGCTCTGGGCTCAGTGGCTGAGGGTAGGATGCAGATCTAGGGGGGCTTTGTTCCCACCAGCCCTGCCAGAAGGTGTGTTTGGATACTAGGAGAGGTGGAGAGAACAAAAGCAATAAACTTCTATGGGTGCCACGGATTATACAGATTCTCTACACCCTGCTTGACCAAATTCCCTATCCAACCCTCTTAGGCCTTTGGCAAGAATAAGGAGCTGAGGCAACACGTGAGACCAGGGGAGATATTGTCAGGAGAGGTCTCTGCCAGGCTCAGAGCTTGCCCAGAGCTTGCCCACTGGGGTCTGCCAGCTCCAAGGCACCTGCAGGGCACATGGGGCCTGAAACTATCTAATTCAATGTATTTCTAATCCTACATATTTCCCTGGAGTAAATTTTCTTTTCTAATCATGCTACTTCCCAGCCTCAGTATCCATGTTTGGCTCCCTACTGTCAACTACCCAAACTCTGGAAGCCTACCTGGAACTTAGATTCCAGATCACCTGAGAAGTTTTGCTTCCCTTTCCCAGTCACCACTAGACTGTGTAGAGAATTTACCACATGATTCCGCCACTGTTCACACATTGGGTTTTTTAATGACTAATGTCTTCTTCCATTTGGGGGGTCATGAACTCTTTTGATACTTTGATGAAAGCAGGGACCTTCTCAGGAAAATGCACATAAGTACACGCCGTGCACTCTTCAAACCCGTTCATAGGCTTCAGCTCCTCAGGACTGGGTCATGGTCCTAGCAGTATTCCCTTGATCTATGTATGTAGGGCTACGAGAGTGATTATCTTGGAGCATCCATTCACTTGTCCATCCGACAAACATCACTGACAGAAAAAACACTAGCTAACTTTGGATGACAGGCTAAAGGGTACATGGAAATTAAGTGGCACTGAAGTCAAGCTAGCACTTAGCTAATATTGTCAGAGAGGCCATATGGCCTAATGGTTCAGAGGTTGAATTCTAGAATCAGATAACTTGGGCTTGAATCCCATCCTTACTATTTGCTTTAGGCAAGTTCCCTAACCTCTCAGTGCCTCTGTTTCTGAAAAATGGGGATCACCACAGCATCTACTCATTGGAATTCACTAAATCATGCATGTTTAGTGGCAAGCACAGAACTAGGTACCTAGTAAGTGCTCAGTAAATAATCCCTAAGAAGAAATGAATAGGACGCAGCCTTTGCCCTCCAGGAGTTTATAATCCAGTAGAGAAATGCATATAAATATAACTACATTTCAAGACATAATGTGCTAAGGATTGTAGGAGAGACTGTCTCCTTGCGCACCCTTCCCTGCTTCCTTCCTCCCCCAACTATCAATCTTGCTTGATAAGGATCCTGGCCATGATAATCAATGACAAAACCCTAACATGACCTACTGCTTATTAAGCCCTGAGCATGGTGCCAGATGCTTCAGACCCAGTGGAGCCCGGCATGTGGGCGGTGCGCTCCTCACTTTGTGTATGACAAGAATGAGGTTCACAAAGATGAAACAACCTGTTCAAAGTCACACAGCCCGAAATTGGCACATGGGATTCAAACTCAAGTTCATCTGACTGTGAAGCCCATGCTCTCGAGTAAGATTAAGAAGCCAGAAAACCCAAGTGTGGGGTCTGGTTTTGCCACAGTTTTTTTTTTTTTAATTTTTTTTTTTAAAAAGATTTTATTTATTTATTTGTCAGAGAGAGAGAGGGAGAGAGAGCGAGCACAGGCAGACAGAATGGCAGGCAGAGGCAGAGGGAGAAGCAGGCTCCCTGACGAGCAAGGAGCCCGATGTGGGACTCGATCCCAGGACGCTGGGATCATGACCTGAGCCGAAGGCAGCTGCTTAACCAACTGAGCCACCCAGGCGTCCCTTGCCACAGTTTTTTTGTTTTTTTGTTTTGTTTTATGGTTCTTTCTCTTTTCTGAGCTTTAATATTGTCATCTACAAAATGTAGGAGGAGGGGCACCTGGGTGGCTCAATTGTTAAGCATCTGCCTTAGGCTCAGGTCATGATTCCAGGGGGTCTTGGGATCGAGCTCCGCATCAGGCTTCCTGCTCTGCAGGAAGCCTGCTTCTCCCTCTCCCACTCTCCCTGCTTGTCAAATAAATAAATAAATAAATAATCTTTAAAAAGGAAAACAAAATGTAGGAGGAGTAAATCATCTCAGGTCCCTTCTAGGGCTGATACAAGTAGAATTTCAAGGTTGAGCCATGTTGTTGATTGACCATTTCTGGAGCAGCCACAGTTGAGAAGGTTCTGGAAGGGCCTCTGGCTGAGTCTCACCAGATTTCTTGGCTCTGCAGCTGGATTTGGAGTAAGGAAGGGATGTTCTTTGGGATCCAGCTACATATTCCATCCAGCCTTTCTGGCTTATTAGCCTTGATCTCCCAGGACCTCCATGAAGCTACAGCCCCAGTAAGCACCAACAGGGACCTGTCTTCACATTACTCCTCCCTCCACAGCTCAGATCTGCTCAGTGCTCAACTTGGGTTCAATAGCCCAACCCCTCACTACTGCCCCTCCATCTCAGATAAGGCTTTTGTTAATGGAGAAGAGTCAGAAAGACCCCCATAGACCCCAGTATGAGACCTTTTCCTCTGAGATGGCATCCACCCCACCAATCCCCCCTCCCCCCCACGCCTGCAACCTACTTTGTGTCCCTTTCTTTTGTCTTTCAATGAGAGTAGAGCAGAGGGAAATGAGAGACTCGATGCCTCCTTTGGTGGCAATGAGGGACAGAGGTAACACCTTCTCCATCACCTCAATCCATTCATCCAGAGCTTTCTCTTCTTCCTTACCCTTCCTGTTCCTGAGCTCATAGGTGAGACTGTCACCTGTAAACGGAGTGGAGGGTACAGGCTGAGTGCAATTGTCCTCTAGGGAGCCCTAAGGAGTCCCACAGCATGGGGGTTACATCAGCAGGCTTTGAGGTTGGATTGGATTCACCTCTTACTAGCTGTGTGATGTTGGGTAAGTTACTGATTTCTCCGAGCCTCAGCATACATGCCTGTGAGAGGGCTGGATGGAAATTAAATGAGATAATACATGTGAAGTGATTAACATGAAGCTTGCTGTGTAGAAAATACGCAATAAACGTTAAACTGTGTTGTTGTTTAACTATAAGCCCAGGGATGTGTCTGTCTTGTTTTGCTCTATACCTCCTTTGCCTAGTCTGGTATCTGGACAATTAAATGACTTAACTGGAGTGAACAACTCTGCTTAGATCTTGGGGGGAGCTGAAGGACCACAGAACTGAGAGCTCCTTGGGGGCAGGCAGTGTGAAGGGCATGGGGCCCATCCCTATACCACCTTACGCTGACACTGCAGCATCTGCCCAACCTCATGGCAGAAGAAGGTCTTGTGAAGGCATAACTCTGATCTTAATGCGGGTAGCACTAGCTCTAGGGCTGCGTCTAGATGGTCCACATTCAAGTGGCTATACCAATTGTTTACAGCTGGCATCGGTGCTGTTTGGCCCAGTGCCCATGAAGTGAGGGTCATTAAGTACTTTGAATATCACCTGTGGGTTCCTCTATAAACTACCTGGTGTGTTCCACAAAAAAACAAAAAACAAAAAACAAAAAACTGTTAGAACTAATAAACAAATTCGGTAAAGTTGCAGGATACAAAATCAACATACAAAAGTCTGTTGCATTTCGGGGCACCTGGGTGGCATAGTCACTTAAGCAACCGACTCTTGATTTTGGCTCAGGTCATGATCTCAGGGTTGTGGGATAGAGGCCACCATCAGGCTCCACATGGCGTGGAGCCTGCTGGGGATTCTCTCTCCCCCCTCCCTCTGCTCCTCTCCCCAACTACATGCACGCATGTGCATTCTCTCGCTCTCAAAATAAATAACAGTAAAGGTCTCTTTAAAAATCAGTTGCATTTCTATATGCTAACAATAAACTATCTGAAAAAGAAAAAAAATAATCCCCTTTACAACAGCATCAAAAATAATAATATACTTAGGAATAAATTTAACCAGGGAGGTAAAGGATCTCCACACTATAAACTGTAAGATGTTGATAGAAGAAATTGAAGAAGACACATATAAATGGAAAGGTACTCCATATTCATGGATTGGAAGACAATATGGTTTAAAATATCCATACAACCATCTTAGAGCCGTCTACAGATTCAGTGAAATCTCTAACAAAATGCCAATAGCATTTTTCATAGAAACAGAAAAAACAATCCTAAAATTCACAGAGAACCACAAAAGGCCCCAAATAGCCAGAGTGATCTTGAGAAAAAGAGCAAAGCTGGGGGTGTCATACTATCTGATTTCAAACTGTGCTACAAAGCTATAGTAATCAAGACAATATGGTATTGGCATAAAAAGAAATACAGGGACAAGAGGAATAGAATAAAAAACCCAGAAATAAACCCTTGCATTCATGGGCAACTAATATTTGACAAGCAAGCCAAGAATATGCAGTGGGTGAAGGATGGCTCTTCAATGAGTGATGTTGGTAAACCTGGACATTCATGCAAATTGGACCCCTATCTTACACCATTCACAAAAATTAACTTGAAGTGGATGAAAGACTTAAATGTAAGACCTGAAACCATAAAACTCTTAGAAGAAAACATAGGAAAAAACCTTCTTGACATTGGTCCTGGCAATGATTTTGTAGCTATGACACCAAAAGCAGAGGCAACAGAAGCAAACATAAACAAGGGGGACTACATCAAACTAAAAAGTTTCTGCACAGTAAAAGGAACCATCAACAAAACAAAACCCACTGGGTGGCTCAGTGGGTTAAAGCTTCTGCCTTCAGCTCAGGTCGTGACCTTGGGGTCCTAGGATTGAGACCCTCGTCAGGCTCTCTGCTTGGCGGGGCACCTGCTACCCCCCACCCCCGCCTTTCTGCCTACTTGTGATCTCTGTCAAATAAGTAAGTAAAATCTTAAAAAAAAAAAAATGATAAAGGCAATCTACAGAATGGGAGGAAGTATTTGCAAAGGTTTATCTGATAAGGGGACAATATCCAAAAGAAGGAGCTCATACAACTCAAGAGCCAACAAAACAAATAATCCAATTTAAAAAAACCAGGGCAAAGGCCACACAGAAGCTATGATAAAGACCAAAGGAGGGGGAACCCCAGGTGGCTCAGTCAGTTGGGCCGCTGCTTTCGGCTCAGGTCATGATCCCAGTGTCCTGGGATCGAGTCCCGCCTCAGACTCCTTGCTCCGCCAGGCGCCTGCTTCTCTCTCTGCCTCTGCCTGCCACTCTGTCTGCCACTCTGCCTGCTTGTGCACATGCACGCTCTCTCTCTCTCTCTCTGACAAATAAATAAATAAAATCTTAAAAAAAAAAAAAAAAAGAACAAAGGAGTCTGGCCTGTTCTCAGAAAGCTTTCCTTTCATGCGAGCACCCAGCTTCCAGAAAGTGGCCCCCTGAAAAGTGACAACAACTTAATTGCCCAACCATAGCCATTCTATGGCTACACAAGAGTCATACCCATATCCTTTTGATCAAATTTTCTGCACTAGCTCCAACACGTTCTGAACTGGTTTAAGTGTAAATGGCACAGAATCAGTGATCTAACAGCCTTTCGACTTGGGGAGAAAACTACCTACTGGTGGTTTCTCTCAGAGTTGTCCTGGTGTTGAGGAAAGCAGGCAAATGTGTGTCCCCCATTGTGCTGATAAATGTGTCCAAGCCATGTGTCAGTGTGGACCTGGCTGGGGCGGGACCAACTATTCCAGAGATGAGGAACCAGCCGTGCAGAAAAATCAAATGGCTTGCCTAAGTTCATACATCTCCTAAATGGTGGAGACAGACTCACATCTTCCCCACAGCCAGTAATTTTAACCACAGGGGTATTGTGACTCCTGAAGTTGAAAAGGAGCTTTAGTGAAAGTGACAATGGTCCGTGGCCCTGAAGGGAGGGAGGGCAGGAGGCCAACAGCACCAGACAATTATTAAAATAAGTATCCTGAGAGATATTGAGGGCACACTAACATTAGAGATGACAACTTTAAAATGACACCAATTTGGACACACTTCTTTTGTTACTTGTCATATTAACAATGTAGAGCCAGATTGTATTTATGATTCCTCTCAACCCTATGATTAAATACGTATATGAGAGAAAAAAAGGCAAAAGATCTGAATAGACATTTTTTTAAAGACCCACAAATGGCCAACAGGTACATGAAAAGGGGCTCAACACTACTCATTGTCAGGGAAGCACAAATTAAAACCACAAGGAGATATTACCTCATACCTGATAGGACAGCTATCATGAAAAAGACTAGAGATAACAAGTGTTGGTGAGGATGTGGAAAAAGGGGACCCTTTTGTGCTGTTGGTGGGAATGTAAGTTGGTACCACCATTTTGGAAAACAGTATTTAATCTAAAAATTAAAATAGGGACCTCGGTAGCTCAGTTGGTTGAGCAACTGGCTTCAGCCTAGGTCATGATCCTGGAGTTCCAGGATCAAGTCCTGCATTGGGCTCCCGGCTCACCAGGGAGTCTGCTTCTCCCTCTCACCTTCCCACTCTCATGCTTGCTGGCTCTCATTCTCTCTATCTCTCAAATAAATAAATAAAATCTTTGAAAAAAATACAATTACCATATGATCCTGCAACCCCACTTCTGGGTATATGTCCAAAGGGAACGGAAGCACTACCTCCAAGAGATATCTCTGTATGCCCAGGTTCACTGAAGCATTATCCACAAGAGCCAAGACATAAAACCAAGCTAAGTGTCAGCTGATCAATGAATGGTTAAAGAAAATGTGGTGTACACAATGAAATATTTATTTTTTTTAGTTTATTTAAGTAATCTCTACCCCTAATGTGGGGCTTGAACTCACGACCCTGAGGTCAAGAGTCCTATGTTCCTCCAACTGAGCCAGCCAGGTGTCCCCTTCATGCAATGAAATATTATTCCATCATAACAAGGGAAATCCTGCCATTTGTCACAACATGGATGGAATTTGAGGGTATTAGGCCAAATGAAGTAAGTTGGACAGAGAGAGACAAACACTGTGTTATCTCACTTCCATGTGGAATCTAAAAAGCTGAACTCACAGAAACCGATAGTAGATGGTGGTTACCAGGGTCTGGGTGGGGGTGGGGGCAATGGGGAGGTGTTGGCCAAAGGGTACAAAGTTTCAGTCATAAAAAAGTTCTGGGGGGTCTAATATACAGTGTGGTAACTGTGCTAACAATGCCATATTGTATGCTTGTAATTTACTAAGAGAATAGATCTTAAATGTTCTCAGCAGAAAAAAAAGGGTATCTTGCGAGACGATGAATGTGTTAACTAATCTGATTGTGACAAACACCGCACAACATATACATCTATCAAATCACGGCAATGTACATTCTAAATTACACAATGTTATTTATCAATTACGTCTCAATAAATCTGGGAAAAATACAAATAAAAAAATAAAAGAGCATGGGCTTGAATTTAATTTCAACCTTGGTAAAAAAATGAGATGTCATGAACAGACATTTCTGCAAAGAAGACATCCACATGGCCAACAGACACATGAAAAAGTGCTCCACATCACTTGGCATCAGGGAAATGCAAATCAAAACCACAGTGAGATATCACCTCACACCAGTCAGAATGGCTAAAATTAACCAGTCAGGAAACAACAGATGTTGGCGAGGATGCAGAGAAAGGAGAACCCTCCTACACTGTTGGTGGGAATGCAAGCTGGTGCAGCCACTCTGGAAAACAGCATGGAGGTTCCTCAAAGAGTTGAAGATAGAGCTACCCTATGACCCAGCGATTGCACTACTGGGTATTTACCCTAAAGGTACAAACGTACTGATGCGAAGGTGCACGTGCACCTGAATGTTTATAGCAACAATGTCCATAATAGCCAAACTATGGAAAGAGCCTAGATGCCCATCAACAGATGAATGGATAAAGAAAATGTGGCATATATAGATATAGATATAGATATAGATATAGATACACACACACACACACACACACACACACATACACACACAATGGAATACATGCAGCCATCAAAAACCTGAAATCTTGCCATTTGCAACGAGGTGGATGGAACTAGAAGTATTTTTTTTTTTTTTAAAGATTTTTTTATTTATTTGTCAGAGAGAGAGGGAGAGAGAGCAAGCACAGGCAGACAGAATGGCAGGCAGAGGCAGAGGGAGAAGCAGGCTCCCCGCCAAGCAAGGAGCCCGATGTGCGACTCGATCCCAGGACACCGGGACCATGACCTGAGCCAAAGGCAGCTGCTCAACCAACTGAGCCACCCAGGCGTCCCTGGAACTAGAAGTATTACGCTGAGTGAAATAAGTCAATCAGAGAAAGACAGTTATCATATGATCTCTCTGATATGAGGAATTTGAGAGGCAGGGCAGGGGGACATGGTGGATAGGGAGGGAAAAATGAAACAAGATGGAACCGGGGAGGGAAGACAAACCATAAGAGACTCTTAATCTCATGAAACAAACTGAGGGTTGCAGGGGGGAGGGGAGAGGGATGAGGTGGCTGGGTGATGAAAATTCGAAGAGTATATGCCATGGTCAGTGCTGTGAATTGTGAAAGACTGATGATTCACAGACCTGTACCCCTGAAGCAAATAATACATTATGTGTTAATTAAAAAAAAAAGAGAGATGTCACCACAGACCTGTGACTTAGCTTCATCACTCATGCAGCTAATGTCACAATCTACTATGTTCTGGACAGTCACACATTTGTCTGTCTGGGTAGACATGATTGCTGTGACGGGAGCAGGGGAAAGTTTCAGTAGAGAGGTGCTGTGCCTGCTGCCCCACCAGAGCCCACCTGGGGTGGGGTAAGGAGGATATGGGAGTGAGGGTGGGACCAGTGTCCAGCGGGGAAGGAGCCTGCCCCCGGGTACCCGGTCCACAAACTCACCCCAGTCACCCAGCCAGCGGAGAATTTCGTACAAGTGCTTCTCTTTGGTCTTAGCATCTTCGGAGAAGGAGGCAATTTTCTCCAGCAAGATGAATCTGTTCTTGCCCTTTCGTTCTGTCCGGTCAGATTTTGCCTTTTCTTTTAAATCATATCCTAGTTCTTCCTGGAAGCGGTTGATGACACAGTTGACATTGTCCAAGATGTCGGAGAGCTGGGAAGAAATATCCTACATGGGAGGCAGCAGATTTAGGGGTGTGAAGTCCGGTGCCGGACACCATGGCCTGGAAGGGGTGATCTCAGACAAGTCAGTTCACCTCTTGGGGCCTCCGTGTCCTTACTTGTAAACTGGGGATTGTTAGGGTACTGATGTCACCAAGTTTTTGTAAAGATTAAATGAATTAATATTTGTAAAGCACTTAGGACAGTGCCTGCCACATAAAATAAGTGTTAGCTCTTATTTATTTATTTATTTGACAGACAGAGATCACAAGTAGGCAGAGAGGCAGGCAGAGAGGAGGAAGCAGGCTCCCTGCCGAGCAGAGAGCCCGATGCAGGGTTTGATCCCAGGACCCTGGGATCATGACCTGAGCCGAAGGCAGAGGCTTTAACCCACTGAGTCACCCAGGCGCCCCGTGTTAGCTCTTCTTAATGTCCCTGTGATGACTAAGACCAGGTCAGGAAGGAAGAGAATACTACAAATGTAGTGTGTGCATTTCTTCAGAATTTTAAAATTTTCTAGGGACTTCTGGATATCTCGTAAGCATCCTGAAGCAACAGACTGAAAAACTGAGGCTCTAAGAAACCCTTGGGATCAGAGGGTCCCATTGAAAAAAAAAAAAAAACTGCACTAGAGAGTCATATGCAGGGTGAGTTCAGCCTTTGGCCATTTCTCTGTAAGCTTCTAGGGCTAACTGTGAAGGATGCTGACAGATGGCCAAGAAGAGGCCCAAATCAGAAAGTCTGGGCCCCTCCTCTTGCCCTGCTAAGACTTATCACTATGTGTCTCAGGGCCATCCTGGGTCTTCCTTATAGGCTGTTCCCTTCCTGTGCCCTGCCTCATGGGGGTTGTTTGATTTCAGTTTGCCCAACAGAGGCCAAGTCTCGGAGATGGATATTTTGGATTAATCTGTCTGCAAACCCAGCTTACTAAGGATCCCAGGACCCCTGAAGGCCCAGAGCTGGATTCTTGCCCCAATCTGTGGTCAGTTCCCAGTCTCCACATCAGATCCCAATAGAAGGGTGACTCCTTCATTTCAAGTACCTCCTGAGCCCGTGTTAGCTGGGCAGCCTCAATCCTTGAGATGATGGCTTTCACTGAAGCAGGGGTCATCAACTGTGGGGGCCTGTCTTTCTCCATTCTGGATCACCCTGGTAGTTGTAAAGATGTCCTGTGTCTCTGGTACCCAGGCCTGGACATGGGATGCTAGCTGCTTTGGGGTTAAGGGTGCCAGGGTGGTTCCTGAGTACCCTCTGCCTAGACACAGCTCCCTATAACTGCCAGACATCAGGTTCCAACTGACCTTTCTTCAGTGACATCATCAGTTTGATTAGAAGAAAGGCTCCTTGTCAACTATCTGCATGGTTATCTAGCTTTTTATCCATTACCTAATATATATTAAGTCGACCTATTGTGGCTTTTTTTTAAAGATTTTATTTATTTGTCAGAGAGAGAGCACAAGCAGGGGTAGCAGCAGGCAGAGGGAGAACCAGGATCCCCACTGAGCAAGGAGTCTGATGTGGGGCTCAATCCCAGGACCCTGGGATCATGACCTGAGTGGAAGGTAGACACTTAACCCCCTGAGCCACCCTGACATCCTGTGTCAGCCTATTCTTTTTTTCCTTAAGTACTTAAATGTTCTGCTACCAAACTAAATCTTACTGGCTAAAAATAAGAAAAAGCAACTCGAAAAAGTTCTTTGCCCAAAGAAAAGCTTTTAAAAATTACAGCCAATCAATAACTAAAGGTATTATGTTTGCATTTGCACCTAGGATCAAGGCTCTATCAGCACTTTTCCTCACTGAAGACTATCACTATAAAGATGGCTTTTAGAAAGAAATGCCTAAAATGGACATTGTTGTATGCCTGGGACCTAGAACCAAGCCTGGCACACACTAGGCACTTAAGAAACACTTGCTGAATGAATGCATATGTAAGAACAAATATGTATAGTTGCAAATTATTCTTCCATACGACTTAAAAGTATTCCCACTTAACAGATAAGGAGTCAAATATTGTAATCAAATATTGTAAAGTTCAGTTCTCAGCAGTGTCATGGTCACTTAATAACTTATCACCTGACACCCATCTTTCATAAACTATCATTCATTCATATACTCAAAGTTAGCTCTTTTATTGACTCTTTCACTCAGTGAACACTTACTGGGAACATTCTACATGCCAAGCCTGGGTCTAGGTGCTAGAAATACAGAAATAAGTGAGACCCAGTTCTGTCTTTAAGGCACTCATACCCTGTTTACAGATACCTCTTCATCCATACATCTGGTACTGGATAGTCCTTGAATCACTTAAGATTTCAGAGCATCTGGTAGTTACAAATAACTTATTCATCCTTAAAAACATGAATGAGCCAGCGAAGACTCAGAGAAGTTACGAAATTTACCTAAAGTTACAGAGCTGGGAAGTACAAGGTCAAGTCTTCACCCTGGTTTCCTGACTCCAATCCAGGTCCTTTCCTTTTTTCCTCTCCTTCCTCCCCTTCTTCTTTCTTTTGAACCCAATCATACTGATAATTAGATTATGATCTAAGAAAGCTACTTAAAAGATAGAGATTGTAAGGCTCAAAAAAGAAAAACTCAAGCCTCAATTATGGGCTGTCTATAAGAAACACACTTTAAATAAATAAAAAGACACACATAAGTTAAACGTAAAAGGACAGAAAGAGATAAACCATGCTAATACTAATCAAAAAGAAAGCTGGAGTGGCTATATTAATACCAGATTTTAGAATAGGAAATATTAGAAAAGATAAAAAAGGAGGGACGTTCTATAATGATAAAGGTGTCACTTAATAAAGGGGATATAATCCAGGGCGCCAGGGTGGCTCAGCTGGTTAAGTATCTGCCTTCTGCTCAGGTCATGATCTCAGGGTCCTGGATGGAGTCCCATATCAGGCTCCCACTCAGTGGGGAAGCCTACTTCTCCCTCTGCCTACAGCTCTCCCTACTTGTGCTCACTCTTGCTCTCCCTCTCTCTGACAAATAAACATAATCTTAAAAAAAAAAAGAAAAGATTCTCTCCCTCTCCCTCCTCCCCTCCCCTTCCTCTGAAAAGAAAAGGGGGAAACAAAAAAAGAGCCACACTTAGATGATTACTAGCCCAGAAAAGAGGTCCGTAGACCTTTTTTTAAAAAGCAGGCAACCTCCTTTTCCAAGCAAAATCTTTTGTAGAACCTCACTATCTCAGACAGATGAAAGCAATATCTTACTAGAATACATTAATATAAGTTCAGTTTCATGATATCTCAGTGTTATAAAATTATTCACTGTCAACAAGGCTATTTTAATAAACTGAAAAATTTGATATGTAGGACATCTGAGTGCACATATATTTTTTAAAGATTTTATTTATTTATTTGACAGAAAGAAAGAGATCACAAGTGGGGGGGGAGCAGGCTCCCCGCTGAGCAGAAAGCCCGATGCAGGGCTCGATCCCAGCACCCAAAGATCATGACCTGAGCCGAAGGCAGAGGCTTAACCCACTGAGCCACCCAGGCACCCCTGAGTGCATATATTTTAAATTAATTTTCAAAAGTAATCTCTACATCCAATGTGTCACTCGAACTCATGACCCTGAGATCAAGAGTCACACACTCCACTGACTAAGCCACAGCCAGGAGTCCCTTGAGTATATATATTTTTAAACTTCTGTTTTATGAACAGATAAAATATATTTAAAGTTTTTGGGTAAAAATGGTAGACTGAACACATGTATCTAATTTTGCTCTACTAAAAATACGCTCAAACTATAGCAAAGGGATATTTTAAGCCATAAATCCACAAAGGGAAACAGGAGAGGAGACAGGAGCAAAATACTTTAGGAAGTTGGAAAGCATATGGATGAGTGGTTACTGACTGAGACTAGAGAAGGACGAATCCTAAGGCAGCAGTGGGCCAGCGGATGGCAAACAGAATTGGTTGCGCCAGATGGCTGACCACCCCAAAAGGAAAACCTAAAGATGTTAGCATCAGAGTCTCCCTGAGGTGAAGCTCTTGGCCGCCAAGCTCCACCCATATACCTGAGCTCACAGAGCACAGATACTTACAGTGGGCTTTTTGGTAACCCATCCTTCAATGTGAGCAAACAACCAAGGATTATAAGACCTCCAAGAAAAGATTCTAACACGAGAGAGACCAAAACGACAGAAAAAGAAATTTGGAGCACACAGAGATTACACAGAAAGAAGAAAATTGAAACAAAACTACCATTAGTAGCTTCAGAGATAAGATAAACCATTGAGACACTGAAACAAAAAAAGATGCTATTAGAAAGGAATACTCAGAGAATAACAGTAACGTGAGAGTAATAAAAATCTTTACAATATTGAAAAACTCAGTAGAAGAATGGGAAGATAAGATTGAGGAACTCTCCCAGGAAACAAAGTAATAACAATGGAAAGCAGGAGAGAAAAACAAGAAATTGGTAGGAGCAGTCCATCAGATCCATCATCTGGATTTCAGGAGTCCCTAAAAATAAAGAACGGGGAAAATGAAAGGGAAGAATTCACCAAGGGGATGATTTCAAGATTATTTCCCGGAAGTGAGGGGGCACTGAGTAACCAGCACAACAAAGAGCCTCTCACCAAGATATATCACAACCATCTTAGAACACTGGAGACAGGGAGAGGTTCAGAGATGGGGAAAAAGTCAATTACAAAGGAAAGACTTAAAAGGCTTCAGACTTCTCACAACAATGAAAGCTAGAAGGTAATGTCATAATGCCTTCATAATTCCAAAGAAATTCAATACCCAACCAAGCAATCAATCAAGTGTTGGAGTAGGATAACGGCAATGTCAAACATGCAAGTTTCGAAACAATTTACCTCTCCTTTTCTCAAGAAGCTTCTGGAAGATGGTCTCCAAAAAGAGGGAATAAATTAAACAACAAAAAAAGACATGGAACACGGCAAATAAAAGATCCAACAAAGGAGAGGTCAAAGACAGTGCCAGGAAGATGAGAGAGGAAGGGCCAGGTTGCCAGGTGCAGCAAGGGTCAGGGATAAACACTCGGATTGGAGCAGGTCACAAGGCTCCAGCAGAGATCTCTTGAAGAAGATGAAGTTGATAGAGTATCTGCTGTGTCTAGATATTCTGAGTTGAGATTCAGGTAACTAGAGGAAGATTTTGAGGCAGATTTTGTGATATATAGATAGAAAACTAAACAAATGAAAAAGCAAGGTAAGTATTAATTTCAGGAAAAATCAAAAGTTGTGCAGGAGAGAAAGAGTCACCAAAACTTTCTACATGGCTCAACTCTGAGTAGCAGGTGTAGACAAGTGTTGTAAAAACTGAAACTAGGGGATGAGAATGAGGGATCAGTGGGCAGGGGAGGAGACCTGAAGGGAACAAAGTTAATTCCTCCAATCTGCCCCTTTTATTTTGTGGGGGCTGGGGCAAGACTACAAATGAAAACATACTCAAATGTTTTAATGTTACAAATTAACTGTTATAAATTAACAAATTAAATTAAATTTTATAAATTAAATGTTATAAATTAAACTGTTAAATAAAATACCTTCTAAACTCTTCATATGGACCAGGAAAGCCAGGTTCTAAATTAGAATTTTTGGACTCCTTAGAGTCCATGCTAGAAAATAGGAGCCCCCAGCCCCTGGATCTTGTCTCACTCCCTTCTCCTCTGCCCTTGCCTCTGTCCTACACTGAGAGAGCCTCACACAGGGTCCTGTGGAGACCCCAACTTGTGCTCTTGCCTCTTGCTGCAAATAACTGCTCCTTGGCTATCCCTCAAGCCTAGCGATGCCTATCAGCAAAGTCTTCCTGTGGAAGAGAGGTCCAAGGAGGCAAGCTGGGCAGGGAAATCCAGGGTCCCGGGTATTCAGAATATGGCTTATAAGGGGGTAAGTAGGCTTTGGATTGGCATATCCCCTTGGACTCAGTACCCTGTGGGGAGGGATGCAGCTGGAGGAGGGCCAGGGTAATAAAAGTAAAATGCCAAAAGAAACAGCTTCAGGGATGCCTGTTTGGCTCATTCATTTAAGCATCTGCCTTTGGCTGGGTCATGATCCCACGGTCCTAGGATCAAGTCCCCACATGGGGCTCCCTGCTCAGTGGGGGGCCTGCTTTGCCCTCCGCCTGCCATTACCCTTGCTTGTACTCTCTCTCTCTGTCTCAAAAAGAAAAAACAGCTTCAAAGAGCTGAAAATGGCTGCCTCCAGGGAGGGAGAGATGATAGAGGCAGGGCTCTGCTGTTTATATTAACAAACTGTACACAATTATTTGACTCTTTAAAGTAGGTGCCTACCTAGGCTAAGAAATACATTAAATGTGACTGGTAAAAGTTTATGGAACTTCTGACCACTCCTGCTATGCCCAGAGGTCTCAGTAATAAAGTTTGAAAACCATGGGACTAGGCCTTCATTTGAGGCTATCTAGGTATTGTGAAGAAAACGACAGTGATCTACAATCGTCCCCAAGAACGAATCCCTCTTCCTTTTCTCCCATTTGTTCCCTTTAATTCAGGAGTTCCGCTTCCTGCTGGTTGTTTTCCTACCTCTCTCCCTCCCGGTAGACTCTAAGACCCTTGCAAGCAGGGACCCGGCTCACAGAGTTTTCAATCTCCAGCACCTAGCATAGCACTGAGTACAGAGTACAGGCTCAACTGTTGATGAATAAAGAAAAAAGGTATCATCTTTATCCAGGCTTTGGAGAGAGGGTGCTCGATCCCTTTCTGCACCCTGCATCGGTATCAGGAGCCCTGTCAGTTACTAGTCCTGAAACCTTCGGCATATTCATTAAATAATTTTGGGTTGTAATTCCCTTATCTGCACAACATAGTATTTAGCTCATATCTCTAAAGCCTATAAATGATTGGCTCGCTTTCACCGCTTGGTGGAAGCCAAATCTGAAAAGAAGTTAACTTCGGGCTCACCTAAGAAGCACGTCCGCCTCCGAGGGCAGGGATTTCAGGAGCTCTATCCGCTTTTTTTTTCGACTGCCGTTTGTCCAGTGCCTGGAGCAGTTTGAGGCATTTATCAGATGTTCAACAAATATCTGTTTAATGAATGAACTTAAAAGTGCTAAAAAATAACTATGCAACGAATAAAAAAAACTCTCAGTGAGGTGCAAAGATACCCCTACATTCTGAATGAACACATCGGTCCAGCCCCTGGGTCCCGGGCGCGAGTGCGCGGGATCCAGGCGCTCCGAGCGCCCATGCGCGGCGGACGCGCCAGCTGATCCGCAAAGGCCGGGAAAGCTGGGGGCCCAGGTCTGAAGGCGGCCGGTGGGAAGGGCGGGAAGGCAGGAGAGTTGCAGACGCGCGGAGCCGCCCCGGACGCGCGCTCTAGCCGCTTGGGGCTGCCAGGCTTCTGCGGCTCCGGCCGCCCGTCAAGAGCCCGGCAGCGCGCCCCGCCCCCCGTGGGCGGGCCCCGGACCTGGCGGCGCGGGGGCGGGGTCTAGCTGTCCGCGCCGGGGGCGGGGCCGGGCCCGGGCTCTCCGGGCCGGTGCAGGGCCCGGCTGGTCCGCGGGCGCGACCGGAGCCCCGGCCACCAAGGGGTGCGACCCCCCACTGGCCCCGCCTTCCCGGCTGCGGCTCGGCCAATCAGAGCGTCTTTTACTGGCGGGTGGGCCGAGCCGGCCCAGCTGCTCGGAGGCTCTGGCATGGTAACGTCCCCGCGCGGGGGTGGAGGGGCCCGGGGCGGTCCCACAGCGCCCCCGGCGGCCCGGGCCGGGGCCGGGGGGCCGGGGAGGCCGCCGGGGGTACCCGGGACCCCGGGGGAGGGCGAGGGGCATGAGAGGTGAGGGAAGGGAGCCCGGGAGGGGGAGGGGAGCGGGGATTTGGGGGAGAAGGGGCGGGGAGGCCATGATGGAGGATGGCGGGGGTGGGGGAGAGGGGGATTGAGGGGAGCGAGAGTTGCGGGACTGGGTTGAGGAGGAGGAAGGGGAGAAGAGAAGGGTGGGTTTGTGAAGAAAGGTCAGGAAAGGAGAGGGGGCGGGAATGTGGGAACCGAGGGACAAGGGGAGAGCTGGGGGGCTAGTTTCCCCTTGTTGGGTATTTGGCGTGCAACACGCCCCTCCTCAGACCCAGTGCTTGTTTCCTTTGGAAGCCCTGGACGCCCCATAAGATCACTTGGAGACCCCCTCCTTCGTTTCCTCTCATTGTGTCGTTAGGTGAGGAGAGGGCATTGTCTCCTGAGGAAAGAGAGGCTACGGTCCCCATCTAGTCCCGGATAGCCCAAGAAATGAGAAAACAGAGGACCCTTGATCCCAGCCCTGGCTCTGCCATCAACAAACTGTGTTAACAACTCTGTGTGACCTTGGGCAAGTCACTACCTTTCTTTGGGCCTCAGATGCCCCATCGATTTAAAAAAAAAAAAAAACAAGGAAAATGCATGAGAATGATACCACAGATCCTTTCCAGCTTCGAAATGGGGTGGTTCCTCAGGAGAGAGTTCAGGAGAATGGATTCTAGGATGTGGGGAAGCAAGGGAAAGCAGGCTGACGATGGAGGCGAGGCCTTCAGCTGGGGCTGCAGAAAATCCCCAGGGATGTGGGGGATGGTAGGCACAAAGCCTGCAGGGCTGGAGCAGGCTAGCCAGCGCCAGTGGCATCCTATTGGAGGGATGGAAGAACTCTGGAAGTTGCGGAGGAGGTAGAGACCTAACTCAAGAAAACGAAGACCAGCATGAGGTCTTCATTCTGAGGAGATGGCAGGACAGAGAGAACCAATGAAAGCTCTTTTCTAGTAAGACTGCCGATATCTTTGGGGAGAGGGAGGAATATACTAAGGCTGATGTAGAGGAGTGGGGATTAGGATGGTCTTGAAAACGGAGGGCCTGGCACTGTTTGGGGCAGCTGAAGCAGGGCAGCAAGTAAGGGTTGACTGCAGGGGAATTAGCTGGTCTCTTGGCCTCCATGCTCTTTTTCTTTTTGATGTCAGGTACCCTTTCTGAGAGGTACCTTCTCTCACCTTTTTGAGAAATGTGCCTTCTAGCTTTCATTGTCCCAACACAAATCCCTTTAGGGAATGAGTCAGACCAGACCATCCTTGGGATCACCTGGAGGATTTCAGGATAGTGTGTGGATTGGGGTGAAAAGAAAACAGGAGAATCAGTTTGTGAGAAATAGCTGTGGCACCATCACCCTAGCTGGGAGACAGCTTTGTGGAGTAGTTGAAAGCTTTGGGGTCAGGCTGCGTGGATTCCAAACCTGCCTCTGCCATTTAATCCTTTGGAACCTTGCTCAAGTTATTTAATCTCTCTGAACCTCACTTTCTTTATTTATAAAATGGGGACAATAATAACCTTTTAGATAGTTGCAAGGATTAAATGAGTGGCATGATATCTGGCCCATAATAAGCACTCAATAAATATTAGTTGTTAGCTATTCCCTTTCCTTGCTCTTTCTTCTGTCTCCATTCTTGTTCTTTTCCCCTTTTATTCTTTCTTCTGAGTCTTTAGTTCTGAGCTGTAGCTTAGATGTAAAGGCTCAGAAGAATTGATTGCACCTTTGGTGGTGGTGGTGGGGGGTGTTGTGTCCTTCCACTGGTACAGATGAGCTCATGATGATAAGATGATCAGTGGTTTCTTCGTCTCTGTCCAGCCCACAGATGTGTTTTTGTTCCAGGGAAGACATAGATCTGCTCTTTCAGCCCATTTCCTGTATTGCTCTGTCACACGAGTTCAGTCTCGCCCCAAAGTGTAATGAGACCCGCACTTGTCCAGGCACCGCAGCAAGTGAGAGAGGGGCAGAGGTGTTTTAGGAAGAAAAGTATACACATTGTGCAGGGGAAGCTCAGGGAAGGGAGGGCCGCGGAAGTTCCATGGTAATTTATGTTCATTCCTTTGCTCTGTCCTCTGCGGGAACTGTCCAAAACAGTCCAGCGTCTGGATCCTGGCCAGGGGTCTCCATTCCAAGTTAAAGATGGTCAGTGGTCACTTCGGCGGCACATACACCAAGTTAGAGATGTCCTATACAGTGAGTTTTTTACTATTTAGGTTTTCCCATGCCAGTATTTGATTTCAGTTTTCTTTCCCCAGCTATACAGACAGCCTCTGGCGAGCTGTCCATCTCATTACAGGCCATCTTTACCCAGAGAATTTTATACAACTGTACGTGGGCACATGGGTGCACCTGCACACATTTGCCTGTTCTGGGATATTCCAGGATGCAAAAATCGAGTAAGGTTAAGGATGAGTCTGCATTCTATCACAGCACTTTGTGTGCAGGGTCCTGACTAGACACTCAAGAGGAGGCGTAAAAGGAGAAAACATAATCCCCCAATATGGAGAAATCTCCTCCCAAGCAGGGAGACAGGCGGACGGGTGGGAAACACCCAGCAAACATCCACAGAGTAGCATGTCATCAGTGCCTAGTAGTGCTGCATTTATCCTGAGGGGACACAAGAGGTAGGAGTATGTGTATGTGTGGAGGATAATCATAAAGGTAATCTGAAGGGGGTGAATACTGGATCATTTTGAGCAAAGTGAGAGACAGTAGAGTAAGAGGAACACAGGGTGTAACCTAACAATTGCTGTGCAGAGAGGAGGAGGGAAGCCAATGAGTCAGGCTGAGCCAAGAGTAGACAGGTCTTTTGAAAGGCTTTGAATGTTAGGTGAGATTCTGTAGGGTGAGCAGTAGGGAGCCACCACTAATTCTCAAGGAAGGGTTTGGATCCTTGCTGATTTTACCACATGGGAAGCAGGGAATATGCTGAGTGAAAAAAACAGACTGCTTCCTTGTGGCAAGGACAGTGCTGAGGGTGACTGAAGAGCAGAATGGACCCAGTCCTGGCTCTGTCCCTGACCACAGTGGAGCCTGGGACTGATAATTTCCCTTAGTTTTCTCATCTGAAAAAGGAAACTCCCTTGGGTGGTCGCCAGAGTCCCCTCCATCTCTGACATTCTGTGTTCTCTGAATAACTCCTAGGCCTTACCAGTGGCTGTGTTTTGTGGGACCTGCCAAGACCATCAAGTCAATAAATACTAACACCTTCTATGTTCCAGTCTGGGGCAGTGAGGAAAATACAGTGAGGCTAGGAGATGAGGGTGAGCCAAAACAGACCAAGTCCCTGCCCCTTTAAATGTAAGATCTGGTGGAGGCAGCAGATATTTCATTGACCCTAAGACTCACATTTTAACATTTCTTGTCAAGACCTCTTAAAATCGTTGGAGTATCATAATTTAAGTGGTGGCATTTGTTTTTTATTAGTGGCCACATAAAATAATGGGACAGTCAGCACCATGGGAGTAACTGTAAACTTCCAGTGGGTAATTGCTAAAGGGAAGGGTGCGTGGTACACGAGCCTGTAAAAGAGGGCTCTGACTTAAGCCTAGACCACTGGCCTGGGAGGAAGCCTTTCCTGAGGAAGTAATGGCTGGTAGATGTGAGACCTGTAGGCTAGGTGTATAGGGTCGGCAGGAAGTTGTGGCAGGCAGAGATGAAGGCCGGAGGTGGGAGAACTGGGAGATGGTGAGTGTGGCGAGAGCACACACTCAGGAACTCAACATGGATGAAGCTGGCAAGGCAATTGAGAAGCAGACTTCCCACAGCCTTCCAGGCCTTGGGGAGGAGTTTTGGTCTCTACCGTCAGGACAGTGGGAGCCATTGAAGAATTTTAAGCAGGGAGTAACATGATCTGAGGTGCACTTTGATGAGCTTGTTGTGGATGTGGGGAGACTACTACAGAAGGTCAAATGAAAACGAGAGAGGGGTGGGTGGATTCAAGAAATGTGTACAAGGTACAATTAGCAGGACTCAGTGACGTATTGACAAGAGGGAGGTGTGGAGAATGACTCACCAGTTTCTATCTTAGACAGCTGTATGGACTGTGGTGCCAGCCTCAGATTGGCAACTCTGGAACCTGGTAGGACCCAGAGAGATGGTTATGTAGCATCTGGGAGGTCAGAGAGGATCCTAAGGCAGCTTGAGGTGGGTAAGCATGGCACAGAGAATTGGATTTCCTCCCACACTGGTGAATTTCTGACTTCCCATACTAAGGACAGTCTCGGGCTGGGGCAGGTCTGAATACAGGGCTGGAGCAGTTGAACCCTGAGAAAGGTGATTCTGGGTGGAATAGTGTGGCTTACCTTTCTCTCCTTAGGACAAGACGGGTGGGAACAGAGGCAGGACAGATACTACGGGAGGTAGATATTAGAAAGCATCTATTCAATGCCAAGCCTTCTCAGTGGAGGGGGTCAATGGGGAGGTAGGGAAGTTGGGCATCAGTAGGGTGTCTCCTCCTCAGCCAGCTACCACCTTTCCCTAGAACTCCTCCCTGATACCCTCTAATCATCAAGCGAAAGGAGGAAGGACAGAGCCTTTTAGCTGTATCTCGAAGCCTCAGTTTACTTAAAAAGATTTTTTTTTTTGAATGGGTAATATAGTCACATGGATGCATATTCAAAAGTTACAAAAGGGCATATGTACAGCGAGAAGGTTCCTTTCCCACCTCCGTCTCCCTTCTACTGATTTCTTTCTTGTATGTCCTCTTTCCAGTTTTCATACAAATGATCACACTTGGCTGCACTTTGCATTTTTTCCCACTTGTTAATGGATCTTAGAGATTGCTCCTATCAAGACTATGAATGGCTTCATTCTTTTTTTATGACTGCATAGTGTTACATTTTATGTTTGTGTATAATTTCATAGTTAGTGACGGGTATATAGGCTGATGCCAGTCTTCTGTTTTTACGAATAATGCTGGACTGGAAACATTGTATATGCATCATTCTGACCATATCTGTGGGATGAATTTGGCTATATTTATAGATGAGGTGTTAGAATTGGGAGTGTTTGGTCCTTTCTTTGTCCCTTCTTGCATTCATTCAATATTTATTGAGTACCCATTATGTGCCAGACACTGGGGCAGGTACCAGGGTCCAGCTTTCAATAAGTCTGACACATCCCTGTCCTCATGGAATGTTATTACACATGTAAGGGGAAACGTAATAATTACGAAACTGTGTACACCAGGAAACTAAGAAGGGCATCAGATAGAGAATAAATTCAGTGGTCAGGAGCACTCTTGGGAGCATGTGGTATTTAAGGCAACAACTGCAGGATGGGATGTGGTGGCTAGTAGGCGTTGGGCAGGGAGACTAGGTTGTTCAAAGTCTCAGCCACAGGGAGAGGAGGTCGGGATCTGTAGGGGAAAGGGGTAGAGCTGCTGAGGAGCAGGTGATGGGGAGTGGGAGGTGTCAGAGTGAGCAAGGGAGTAAAGATGAGGCCAGTTGGGGGGGTGCCCGCAGTGAAGAGAGAGGGAGGCTAGTGCTTAAGGTGTGGTGACTGTTTGGGCTTAGAGGGCTTTGGGGTTGACTCTACCAGTGAATTCAGGTAGGGGGACGGGAAAGGAGGTCACTTCCTCCCTGGCTACTTTGGGAATGAGAGACCTCTGTTGAAGGCTTGAGGGAGGCCCAGCCTTGCCCACAGATAGGAGAATGGATGCAAAGCCTTGGGAAAAGCCACACTGGGCCTGTAGTCCAGCCGTCCTCATCTGTTCTGGGGCTCTGGTGCGATAGAGACCATGTAGAAGGGGACCGGCAGCCTGGCTCTTGGCTGGTAGAAGAGAGCACAATTAGCTAGGGCTCGGAGCTGGGTGTGGGCAGGAAACCGGGCCAGGAGACCCTTCCTCTGAACTTTGTACTCCTTTTTCATCCTCATCGCTCTGCTTCCCTTTTGCAAAAGCCCATCTCTGCCCATCCTGGGTCCTATGACTTTTCTCTCCCTCAACAGTCGGTTCCCGATTCTGGTCCCCGGCCCCCAGCAGCGCCTGCCCCCTTCCCACCGGGGCCCCCCATGATGCCACCACCC
Source organism: Enhydra lutris kenyoni (assembly GCF_002288905.1). Lineage (NCBI taxonomy): Eukaryota > Metazoa > Chordata > Mammalia > Carnivora > Mustelidae > Enhydra > Enhydra lutris. The sequence goes on from NW_019154140.1 coordinate 8,222,043, forward strand.
TTCGTAAGTTTTATGTCTTCCCCTGGGCTTGGCTTTTCCAGCCTGCACCCCCATTACCCCGGTCCCTAGCACTGCTGCATTGCCAGCACGGTTTTGTGTCCTGCTTCCTCTGCCACCCTTGGAAAAGGGGTAGTGTTGCTTGGGCATGGGGGTGGGAGGAGCTGCTGTCAAGCTCCCTGTCCGTCAAGTTGACAGCTCCCCCTTTGTCTTTTTGTCCTTGGGACACACTGGGGCTGGGGTAAGAGAAGTGGAAAGGAAGAGACCCTGTTAGTGTAAGCGCATGGTGGGGCTGCCTTTCTCTTTCACTACTCCTTCTCTGTTCTTTCAACGTGCCACTGAAGTCAGGCTGAAGTAGCAGCTGGTGGTCATTGAACTGGAGAAAAAGGGATGGGAGGCAGGGGACTGGGGGGTCTGGGGACCTGGAATCCTGCCTCTGAGAGGCCTCTTTGGGGAGAGTTGCTCAAGGGATGGAGCCTTCCAGCCACGGTCTGGTGGCAGTTAGACGTTTCCCCTCTCCCTTCCCTACCTCTGAAGAAGCTGTGGTGCTTGCCTCTTAGACCCAGAAGACCCCCCCCCCAATTTTCAGTCTTTTTCAGTGGTGGGGAGCAGGCAGTTTCATGCTTTGCGCTTCTTAAGCTAAAGCCTTGGAATTGCCTAAGAGCCAGGCGGTGCAGGGAGTTGAGAAGGCGGGGAGACAGGTGGATATTCCCTGACCGGTCCAAGGCGGGGTCTTCTCTACTCAGTGTCCCTTCCTTTCCTCACTTTCAGATGCCCCCTCCAGGAATTCCCCCACCCTTTCCTCCGATGGGACTACCCCCCATGAGTCAGAGACCACCAGCCATCCCCCCAATGCCGCCTGGCATCATGCCCCCAATGCTTCCACCAATGGGGGCGCCACCACCACTCACGCAGGTAATCCTCCCTCCTGCCTCAGTGCCTCAGAAGACCCCGTGAGTCCGGCTGGGGGTGGAGGGGAGAAGGGGCATCTGGACTTCAGGAAGTAGGGAGAGAAGGGAGGGAGCTTTGGCCAGGCCCATGTGGATTTGTCCACTGAGTGACGGGAGGAAACTCTGTGGTGGGGCTGAGAGCCTAGAACCTAGAGATTGTCTAAGGCGGGGCAGGAGACCATGCGAAGGTCATGGCCCCAAAGGGTATCTCTCGGGAACCTGCCTTGCTTCTGCCTGCCCTCACCTCGGTAGTTGTTTTTTATCTTCTTTGTGTCCCCAGATACCAGGAATGGTACCTCCCATGATGCCAGGAATGCTGATGCCAGCAGTGCCTGTCACTGCAGCGGTAAGCACGAGGGGGGCTGGCAGGAAGCAGGTCCCGCAGCCCTGCGGGTCTGACTTGGAGGATAGGGATGCGGCCTCCATCCTTTCCCTCTTCTCTTTGGTTCCGTCCCAGTCCCAGCAGCACTCCCCACACTCAGGTCCTCCTCTCTGGCCACATACTCTGCTCTTGTAGTTTCTCACTCACCCCCAAAGGCATGTTACTCTTTTGTCCTCCTTGCTGGGCCTGGCTCCCTGAAGGAACACATTCATGGCTGACACTGCTTGCCCTCACAGAGCTGGCACTTCGGACACCTGAATATAGTCCCCCCTCACACCTTCTCTGTCTCTGGTGGAAGCATCAGCACCTGGGGATCTCACCGAACCTTCTGGTTCCATTGCTCAGTGTAGTAGAGTCTGGGTAGGATGTAGCAGTTGGCATCTGCTGTGGAAGAGGTGCCTCGGAGGTGGACTCGACAAAATGCTCTCACTTGAGGAAAACCAAGAACAGCTGCTGTGCGATTCCCCTTAGGATCATACAGCCATGGCCCCAGAGGGTGGGGGATGCCTGTTAGGGGGCAGAGGTCCCTGGGAGCAGGACACACGGATCCTGGCCTGGCCTGCTTCTTCATCCCCCATGGCCTGGGTCCTGGGGGCCGCTGGGCTTGGCCCCAACCCTTCCCCCTCCTCTTTCTTCGGCAGACGGCTCCGGGTGCGGACACAGCCAGCTGTGAGTCTTCTGGGGGTCTGCTCCCCCCAGGCTCGGAGGTTGGGGGGTATAGGGGAGAGGGGACCGTGGACTAGAGCCCACCCTGGATCATGCCTGTTGGGATGCCAGGGAGCCTGGGATGTTGATGGGACCAGGGGATATTTATTGGGGATGGAGTAGGGGAGGAATAGGTGGGATAAAATGGGGGTTGGGGCAAGGACTTAACATTTCCCTTGGCTTTTTTTTTCTAGCTGCTGTGGCTGGGACAGGCCCTCCGGTGAGTTCTTCCAGCTCAGGGGTCTCTGGGTAGAAAAGCTGAAAGTTGGGGAAGCTGATGGTTAAATCTTTGGGGTAAGGAGGAGAAGCTTTGGGGATGGGGCCTTGACCACCATTCTGTGCCCGCTCCCCTCCCAGAGGGCCCTGTGGAGTGAGCATGTGGCTCCTGACGGACGCGTCTACTACTACAATGCTGACGACAAGCAGTCTGTGTGGGAGAAGCCCAGCGCTCTCAAGTCCAAGGCAGAGGTCCTGAACAGGGCCGTTTGGCCCTACCTTTCAGCTTCCCTGACCCTTCCAAGTCCTTGGCCTCCCCTGAGTCTTTAACTATACACATGGTTCCTCCGATCCCAAGATCCTTGACCATTGCCCCAGGCTCCCTACGATCTCAGGAAGTCTGTCTTCCCCCATGTTGAGCCAGGCCAGGTGATAGCTAAAAACTCCCTGCTCACAGGATCCTCTTTGCTGCCCTGACTCTGCCTCCACTAGGGGGCATGCCCAGCCCACTGATGTCCTCTGACCCATCCTCTTGCAGTTGCTGCTGTCCCAGTGCCCCTGGAAAGAGTACAAGTCAGACACGGGCAAACCTTACTACTATAACAACCAGAGTAAGGAGTCTCGCTGGACCCGGCCCAAGGACCTGGATGACCTGGAGGGTGAGGAGTGGGTGGGGCCTGGGCTACGGTTCTGGGGGGTGGCCCTTGCCACCCTGTGACCATGCTATTTTTTTCCCATTGCAGCTCTAGTCAAACAAGAGGCTGCAGGGTGAGTGACTTGCCCACCTATCCCCCATATGTGTGGGGCCAGCAGAGGGGTGGGAGTGGACCCTCTGTCTGTGGTCCCCACTCCGTGGAAGAGCCAGCTCTCAGTCTGTACGTGGAGTGGCCTGCTCTGGCCCCAGTCCTTCACAGGACAGAGAGACCAGCTGGTCCCTGACTGTCCCACTATCTGCTCCGCTCCTGGACACTGCTCTTCCGGCCTGCCTGCAGGAAACAGCCGCAGCAGCCCCAGATCTTGCAGCCGCAGCCACCTCAGCCCCAGCCTGAGCCCCCACCTGGGCCGCCTGGTCCCACCCCTGTGCCCCTGGGCCTTCTAGAGCCTGAGCCAGGTGGGAGTGAAGATTGTGATATGTCAGAGGCCGCCCAGCCTGTGGAGCAGGGTTTTCTGCAGCAGCCGGAGGAGGGCCCCAGCAGGTGAGGGCTGCCCCTCTGAGACATTCCAGATGCTGGCTTCGGGCTCCCTGCCTAGTTCAACCCTTGACTTCTGCCAGGCCTCTTGGGAAGGGTGTGAAGATCTGGGCACAGCCTCTGGAGGGCAGAAGGGGGCTGCTCTGGGGAGCCAGGCTGTACTCCTGACCACATAGGCACTGAAAGCTGGGGGACCTGGGAGATGCTGTGGCTGAGTCCCCTTTGCCCTCCAGTGCTGCTGGACAGCATCAGCCGCCACAGCAGGAGGAAGAGGAATCAAAGCCAGAACCAGAGAGGTCTGGCCTCAGTTGGAGCAACCGGGAGAAGGCAAAGCAGGCCTTCAAGGAGCTGCTGAGGGACAAGGTGCGGGGGTGGGGCTCCCAGGGTAGGCCTGGAGGGGGCTGGAGGTGGGCAGGCCCCGTGACCCCTGCCTGCTCCATTCTAGGCTGTCCCCTCCAATGCCTCGTGGGAACAGGCCATGAAGATGGTGGTCACCGACCCCCGTTACAGGTAGGCCTGGGCAGAGGGAGCCAGGCCCTCCAGTCTGTGTGTGAGCAGCTGGGCCAGGGCCTCCCTGAGAAGCCCCAGCTCAACACTCTGGCCCCAGGGGGGCCCGAGTCAGGAGAGTGATAGAAGGGCAAGGGCGCAAGGAAAAGAAGCTGGAGGGCCTCTGGGAGGAGGAGGGGAAAGGTATATGATATGAGACATTCAATAAATGCTTGTTGAATTGAAATGATTCGAATTGAATTAATTGGGGTAAGGGGGCTGGATAGGGCGGAGGCCTGAATGCACCTTGAGAACCAACCCCAGAGCAAAAGGGCTCGGTGTTAGTGTCTTGGAGCCCCGTCTTTCCCTCACTGCCTCCCATCCTTCCCCTCATCCCAGAGACCCGTCTTGCCTCCCTGCAGCCTGCTGTTCCCATGCATGGACCCCTCACTCAGTTCTGTGTGCCGTGACCCTGCTTGGTGGGCTGTGCAGGGTGACTCCTCTATCCCCCCCGCCCCCAACTCCCACCCTCTCCACCTCAGTGCCTTGCCCAAACTGAGTGAGAAAAAGCAGGCATTCAATGCCTACAAGGCGCAGCGGGAGAAGGAGGAGAAGGAAGAGGCCCGGCTAAGGGCCAAGGAGGCCAAGCAGACCTTGCAGCATTTCCTGGAGCAGCACGAACGCATGACCTCTACCACCCGCTACCGGTCAGGGGGCTGGGCTGGGGTGGGGTCTGGGAACCCTGAGAACACACGGGCCCAGGGTCTCTGTCCCCTGCCCGCCTACCCATGACCCATATGCTCCACAGGCGGGCAGAACAGACCTTTGGGGAGCTGGAGGTGTGGGCTGTGGTCCCTGAGAGGGATCGAAAAGAGGTTTATGATGATGTCCTCTTCTTCCTGGCCAAGAAGGAGAAGGTAACAGTCACTGGCTGGATCCGTCAGTCTGTCCTCAGGCTTTTCGTGTCTTTGTGTCCTTGTGGAGCCTGGTCATTCATTTCTCAGCTGCCCCAGGGTCTCAGCTCCTTCCTTGGAAGCTAGTGTGGCACTTGCACACCCCCTCGCTTCTACTCGGGGCTCAGGGCCTACAACCTCGGTGTGGGAGGGCAGGAGGGCATCTGTGAGGGGTTGGTCTGTAACCCGTGCTCCTTCCCCTTTCTGGGGACGGGAAAGTCTTGAGTCTGGCCCTCCTAGGGTTCCCTAGCTGCCTGCTTTTCCCCAAATGCTCCTCTGCCCAGGCCCACCTGAGTAGCTCCAACCTGCCCTACCTCACCCTGACCCTGACCCTGTGGCTCCCCAGGAACAGGCCAAGCAGCTCCGGCGCCGCAACATCCAGGCCCTGAAGAGCATCCTGGATGGGATGAGTAGTGTCAACTTCCAAACTACATGGTCCCAGGCCCAGCAGTACCTCATGGATAACCCCAGCTTTGCTCAGGACCACCAGCTGCAGAGTAAGCCTGGGTCTCCACTCCCGCCCATTCCTTCCCTTTTCCTCACTGACCTGGGAGCCCAGGGCCTGCCTCCTACCGCTCCCCTGCACTTATTGCCCTTGTGGATGTCCGGGGTCCTCTGCATTCACTCCGTCCCTGTATCTCTCCAGAGTCTAGAGATACTGGAATACTGGGATACCCTTCCCCTCCCTCTGGGGTCCACTGTTGACCTGGACATTGTGTGTCCTTGGAGGAAGAGCTCTAGGATAGGCAACAGAGGACTGAGAGAGGATAGTTTTTCCAACTCCTGTGAATATGGTCTTAAATTGTCTTGGTGCCAGGGGCCTCCACTGGTCATGTGTTGTCACGATGAGCTCTTGTTGGCCTGCAGTCATTGGCAATGTCAGAAATTGACCTTCTGAACTTGCGTCAAAGCCTGATCCATTCCCAGTTCCGTAAAACATAAAACCTTAGATCCCGAGATTGCTGGTTTCATAGGATTCTTTCCAGTAACTGAATTCACAAGAGCTGAATACTTGCTAGTTTTGTTCTCATGTATTAACGAACCCTCCTCCAGAACCACCATTCCAGTCTCTCTCCCACAGAGGCTTCTGCTCCCTTGCCCCACCACCCAGGGTGACCCCGGTGCCTACTGAGGCAGCACCCTCAAACACGGGGTAGGGGTGTGGGTGCTGGGGTCAGTGAGGGTGTCCCACTCCTGCAGCACCTGCTGAGCCTCCTTTCTGTGCTTAGACATGGACAAGGAAGATGCACTGATCTGCTTTGAGGAGCACATCCGAGCGTTGGAGAGGGAGGAGGAGGAGGAGCGGGAGCGGGCCCGCCTTCGGGAGCGGCGTCAGCAACGCAAGAACCGGGAGGCCTTCCAGGTATCTTTGCCGCCTGCTGGTTAGGTGCACAGCTCCAGAGGGGCCCATAATCTCTTCGCTCGTGCCCTGCCTCCTCTTGGCTAGGCCTGTTGTTTCATCTCCGCCTGGTCCTGTGCCACCTCCACGAGGCCACTCTGCTTCTGCTGTGTCCCTTCAACTGGGGGCCATGCTCCTCTAGGGAGACTGGATGTATGCACCACCCAGAAGCTGCCAGCAGAGAGCACCCTAAAGGCACAGCTTGGCAACTCGGCCAAGTTCATTTCCGTTTGGTGGGGAGCCAGACAGTCAAAGCTCGGTTGTCCCTCAGCTTGGAGGTGGCAGCAGTGGGGGTTCCTTAGCTCTAACACTTTGGGAAGCTGAGAGCAAATCCCGAGCAGGACATGCTGCAGACAAGTTCCTATTTCTCTGCCTCCCAGGCCAGCTGCTTGTCATGTTTGAGTCTGTCCCTCTCTGTATTTACATTCCCTTCGTTTTCACTGCTCTCTGCCTCGCCATCTGTAGCTTTTCATCTCTGCCTCCTTTGCCTGCATTTCCTCAGGCGGGATTGTCCTGGCCTCTACCTCCCATCCCCTCTTTTCCTCCCTAGTCTCTGCCTCTGCCTCTCTCCGTGTTTCCCTCTCCCTATAACTGGCCTCTCCCCACTCAGACCTTCCTGGATGAGCTGCACGAGACAGGGCAGCTGCACTCTATGTCCACCTGGATGGAGCTGTACCCAGCGGTCAGCACTGATGTCCGCTTTGCCAACATGCTGGGCCAGCCGGGTAAGGCAGCCAGGCTCCCCCTTCTCTGGCCTGGCTTCCTGCCCTGCCAGCCTCTCTGCACCCCCACTCCCTGTCCTGGACCCCTCCCCCAGGCCTTGGGAAGCTGCCACCCGCCAGGCCCCCCCTCCCTCCCTCCCCCGCAGGCTCCACCCCTCTGGACTTGTTCAAGTTCTATGTGGAGGAGTTGAAGGCGCGATTCCATGATGAGAAGAAGATCATTAAGGACATCCTTAAGGTGAGGGAGGCCCAGGGTTGTGGATGGAAGCAGATTGGGTGCAGGGCGCCTCTCTGGACAGGACTCCCTGCTAAGTCCTGTGTTGTAGAAGCAGTGTAGCTCCATTCAGCAGAGATCTGCTGTGATCCCTGACTGCACTGGGAACACACAAATAAGAAAGATGCGGTTTCTGTCCGTAAAGAGCTCATGGCCTAATAGGAAGATAAACATGAGACCTGTTATAGAGAGGGCCAAGTGCTATTAGAGATGAGAATCGACAGAATTGACACTTTGCACTATGCCTTTAAGAACGAGCAGGTGGAGGAGGCTGACAGTCCTGGGTATCGGGTATTACAGGAGCAGAGGCAAGGCTGTGGGAAGGGCATGGCAGGTCTGAGCAGTAAGGGGCACAGCTCCTCATAAGCTGGTGGCCCACAGATATTCCTTTTGGCCCATACAGTGTTCTGGAAGCATTTCAACTTTGTTGTTAACATTTTAAAATTAGGTGATTGTATAGAAAAATCAGGGTCTTTTAGTTCTCTTAAAATTATGACTTATCTAGCACCACTGGGCTGGTTTTGCAAAGCATTCCAGGGCCTCAGACTGAGATGCCACTGCTTTTTAGAAGGGGCAGGCCATCCTTAACCTCACGCTCCCACCACCCATCTGGTGTGGCAGCAAGTTCAGCTGCCCCTTACTGCTGAGCAGGCACCTTGCTTGTCTTAGACTGGAGAGAGATTTCTCAACGTCTGTGTCCTTGAAAGGTGGAAAAGGGATTGCTGCACTAAGAGAGCCTTGTGTTTCAGAAGGAAAAAACAAAGAGAAAGCGTATTTCTTGGTGGAAGTGAAGAACGTGCAAAGGCCCTGGGGAGGCAGTACGCCCAGCAGTTAGGAGCAGCACTGTGGAGACAGACTGCTTGGGACACAAGTCCAGCTTAACCACTTATTAGTTGTGTCACCTTCAGCAGACTATTTAACCTTTCTGAGCCTCAGTTTCCTCACCTGAAAAATGGAGGATTTTCCACAAGCCTACACCTAATTACCAAGGGCAGTAACTCGGTACCTGGGGCAAGAAGGGTCGAGAATAAAGCTAGGAATGGGCCACTGCACACAGAGCATTTCTTTGAAGTCCGTATTTTGCTTTACAGATTCAGGTGTTGCATCTTCACACCCTATTACTTTTCTGTTTAATATAAACGTAATGTTTTAAAAGTCCTTACCATTAGGTAAGATGTGCCCTATTGTCCTGTGGCTTCCTGTTTCTCTGAAAGAAAGAGCTCTAGATGTAAAATACCTTGAATGCTAAAATAAGAAGTTTGGGGTTTTATCTTGTAAATAATGGGGAGCCAGGGAATGCTGTGGTCGGAGGATGTCTTGGAAGAGCCACAGGGTAAGAGTATAGAGTAGCATCCCTCAGACTGAGTGCCTGTGTCTGTAGAGGTAGGTAGTTGGAGGACAGTTTTTGAAGTCTCAGAACACTGAAAAGTCACAGTGGCAAGTGATTCAAACAGATCTGGAACTTGAGCCGTCCTCTTCTGACTCACCCCCAGGCTCTCTCCCCTGCTGTTAGGACCCTTTGGTAGGAAAGTCAGAGCAGCACAGGACTCTGAAGGACAGGTTAGAGTATAGGAGGTGAGAAGGGAGGCCAGTCGGGAGGCAGTCTAGGTGGTGAATGAGCTCGGCGGAGGCAGCAGAGACAGCAGATGAGGGAGAGCTGTGCTCTAGCTGTGTTTATCTGAGACCCCTCCCCCCTCCCCTGAGTTTCCTCAGAGGAGCCTTGGGACAAGAAAGGGGGAAGCTAATGCTCCTTCGTCTGTTTTTAAGTATAGCAGCTTTTCTTTTATATACTGAGGTTCTCCGTAAGATTTCTGTGGAAAAAAAAAAGATTTCTGCTGGTAAAAAAAAAAAAGAGAGAGAACTTTAAAATCAGGAGAATGGAGTCACTCAGAAGTCAAGTGAGTTGAAGTTGGCGGAGGTGGGACAATGGTACCATTACTGAGGATTCGGCAGGAACAGGGCTAGAGAGAGAATAGAAATTCCATTTAGGGAATTAGTCTCAAAAGTAACCTGGGGCAGGGAGGAATACAGCAAAGGCCACATTTTAAATAGGACATTTGTGTAAAGTATAAATATCTAATCCCAGGAGAGCTGTATTTTATTGGATGCTTACATTTTAGCCACAGAGTGGCTGGTCCTGCCGACTGGCCTGCAGGAGTCTCATCCTTGCTGTGCCCTGTCTCTCTACATCTCCTGAGAAAGAAGCTTCTTTACACGGTTCCCCCACCGCTCCCCCTTTTGGGCTCCTGCTTACAGAAGGCCTATGAGCCCCGGAGTCCCTGTGGCCACCCACTAGCCGGGCAGACTGTGAGGGCACCTCTCACTCCATAGGATAATGGCAAGAGCCTTGGACTTGGAACAGCTGGAAGCCAGAAGATCTGGGCCTGCGAGATCCATGGGAGTGGGGAGAGGGGTGGCTCACAGGGAATGAATTCTCTTGGGGTCTGCTGAATTTGAAATTTCTGTGAAACCTCCAGCCTATTATGGGTCTGAAAATCAGGAGGGAAGTGGGGCTGAGGTCGCTAGGGACAATGTAGATTGAAAAGACCAAGTGCTATTCTCAGGGGAGCAAGCACAAGCAAGAGAGGCAGTCAGAGAAGTCAGAGAGACAAGAGGGCAGTTGTTGAAGGGAGCAGCACACGTGCAAGGACCAGTCAAGTGAGGACTGAGAAGGGGCCCGTGGAAGTTGTCTCTGAGCACATGAGCACTTCAAGTAAAGTAGTGTCTATAAAGAGGGTGGAATGGAGTCAGGTAACTCCTGGCTTAGACCTCTGCAAGTCTTACAAATTTGAGCCTCAGTTTCCTCATCCGTAGAATAGGAATAATTGACGCACATGGTGTGGGAAGTGCTAATATTTGTAAAGTGCCGGGCTTATAGCAGGCTCACTAAATGTTGATTCGTTTTCCTTTGTGCTGCATTTAACGATTTTGCACCAAAGGGAAAGCAGCCCAAATTGTTAGCTTGAAGAAGGTGAGAGCAAGATGGACAGGCTCTTCCCAGTCAAGTGAGGTACGAGTTTGAGGGGAGTAGCCAGCAGAGAGGTGGGATGGACGCTTTCACTCTCCTGACAGAGACTGGGCTGTTTGAGAAGGGCTGGAGTGTGGGTTGAGGAAATGCTCTTGAAGACGATAAGAAGAGCACATTCCGCCACAGGCGGAAGGCCGGAGCAAGTTTGTGCTGTGTGGAGGGAGGGGAAGGGAACCGGGCCTGTGCCCCCACTGGCTCAAACTCCAGATCGACTTGGGCCCAGTGAGATACCTCTCCAAAGCCTCTGCTTTATTGAGGTGTTGGGAGGCATAGATGAGCAGCTCAGAGCCAGGCCCAAGGTGCTTCGAGAAGGGGAGGTATTTTTAAGTGTTCTGGAGTTGCACACCTGATGGCCTTGAATTCCCCAGAGGACTGAGGGATCTGCGTGGGTGTAGTGCTTCAGACTATGGCTTTGGTGTTAGGACCCGGGGTAGAGTTCTCAGTCAACCACCAATTAGCTGTGAGACCGCGGGCAAGTGCGCAAGTTTCTCTAAACCTTGGTTTCTCCTTCCACATAAAATTAGGAGGCCAGGACCTATGCTTAAATTTCGATTCTGAGGATTAAAAGAAATAAGGTGTGTGAAGTACTCAGCACGGTATCTGGCAGCCTAGTAAGGACCCAAGAACTAAGCCAAAGGATGGGACCAGCAGATGTTGACAGAATGCAAGGAAGTTACTGAGCGGCAGGAGGACCTGACTGGGGCCCAGCCTTAAGCCAAAGGAACAAAGAATTACTTGTGGGAAGCTCAGGCGTCTGTCAGCAGACATGGCACACGCACATGCCCCCTGCCCTCCCCCCATGTGATCCAGTGCCCCCTCCGCTCCCTGCGACATCCAGACCAAGGGTAGGCGTGGGAAGCTTAGGTGTCAGATGATGAGGACTTGGACAGCCTGGTTTCGGAAGTGCATCTGAGTCCTGTGGGTCTCCTCTGGGGGCTGGGGGACTTCTCGAGCATCCCATCCTGTAGTCCAACCCTCTCCCTGCCCCGGAGGCCAGCTTCAGGCCTCGGGCCCGTGACGGCCCCTGCTTCACACACCGCTGTGCCCACAGGACCGGGGCTTCTGCGTGGAGGTGAACACAGCCTTTGAGGACTTCGCCCACGTCATAAGCTTTGACAAGAGGGCTGCTGCGCTGGACGCGGGCAACATCAAGTTGACCTTCAATAGTGTGAGGGCTCAGGCGGGGTGGGGCTGCAGCCAGGGCTCTGTTTCCAACTCATCCCCGCATCTTGTTCTGTCCCTTCTCACTCACTGCCCTGGTGTGACTGTACCCAGTCCCCCCGCTCTGTTCAGTGGGTGGCAGCAGGAGCCCCCAGACCCCAGCTTCCCGTGTCCTGCAGTGTGCCTGAGTGGGGCCTGGGCACCCCCTCTCCTGGGTGACCCTGCTCTGCCTCCTTCCCGTCCTCAGCTGCTGGAGAAGGCAGAGGCGCGGGAGAGAGAGCGGGAGAAGGAGGAGGCGCGAAGAATGCGGCGCAGGGAAGCTGCCTTCCGAAGCATGCTGAGACAGGCCGTGCCTGCCCTGGAGCTGGGCACTGCCTGGGAAGAGGTCAGGGCTGCAGCCTGGCACCAGACACCACCCCCTCGGTCCTGAGGGCAGCGGTGCTTCACCACCACCGGGGGCCCGCCCCAGTCGTAGCACAGCTCGCGGCCAGCTTCGGCCCCCTTCCTTCCTCTGCCCCAGCCCTGCCCTGTGCTCCTGGCGGTGTCCGTGCCTGCCCGGGGCTGGTCTCATCAGCAGTGCTCTCCCGTTCAAGGTCCGTGAGCGCTTTGTGTGCGACTCAGCCTTTGAGCAGATCACCCTGGAGTCGGAGCGGATCCGGCTCTTCCGCGAGTTCCTGCAGGTACTGGAGGTGAGACAGAGCTTCTGACCCTCTGTCTGTGCCCGGCTCACGAGCAGTCTGTCCAGCTCAACAGAGACCCCAGTGACCGCCTACCCCCAGGGGCTGTCCTTGCCCTGAGGTCTGATGTTGGCCTGGAGAGGCCTGAGGCCCTCATTTGAGGCAAAACAAGATTTTTGGGTGCAGGGTGCGTCCTGTGGTGAACCCTGGGGCCTTCCTCACCCCTCCCTCTGCCTCTACCAGACTGAATGCCAGCATCTCCACACCAAAGGCCGAAAACACGGCAGAAAGGGCAAGAAGCACCATCGGAAGCGTTCCCACTCGCCTTCAGTGAGTTGGTGGGCAGAAGGGATGTGGGGCCGGTGGCGAGGGGAGGCTGGATTGTCTTGGGGAAATAGGAACCACGTTACTTGTTTTTTCCCTATACCGCCTCTCCTCGGAGTGAGGTTTGAAAATTCCTTTGGCCCTGGATCCTCCTCTCTGTCCCCAGTTCCCAGACTTGAGGGCTTTGGAGGCCAGAGAACCTGTACGCTGACATGTCTGTGCTGATCTGCCCAGGGCTCGGAGTCAGAAGAGGAGGAGCTGCCCCCGCCATCTCTCCGACCCCCAAAGCGGAGAAGGCGGAACCCCTCGGAGTCAGGCTCTGAGCCCTCTTCCTCGCTTGATTCGGTTGAAAGTGGGGGTGCTGCCCTTGGAGGACGGGGCTCCCCATCTTCTCGCCTTCTCCTTGGATCAGGTGAGCCATTGGGAGTTGGAGTGGTTGACTCCGATGAGAGGAGACAGCGCGCTGAGGGTGGAGGGGATGAGGAGGTCTGTACCCATCGGAGTGGGAAGAACTTCCCTGCCCTGCCCTGGCAGAAACCGGGAGAAGGAAGGAAAACCGTACCAACAGAGACTTCCCCAGCTAGCTCCCTGTCTAAAGAATGAGCCCCCTCACCCCCCGCCATGGGACTTACTGAGTATTTTCTATCTCCAGATCATGGCCTTAGGAAAGCCAAGAAACCAAAAAAGAAAACTAAGAAGAGAAGACACAAGTCGGTGCGTAGAGAAGGGACTGCTACTCAGGGCCCTGCTATGCTGAGAGAGCTCTTCAGCCGCCTCCCGGGCTGTCCTTCACAGGAACTGAGCAGGCGGGCTCTGGGCTCTTACAGAACAGTCCTGAGAGCGAGACAGACCCTGAGGAGAAAGCTGGCAAGGAGAGTGATGAGAAAGAACCAGAACAGGACAAGGACAGGGAGCTGCGGCGGGCGGAACTCCCTAACCGCTCCCCAGGTTTTGGAATCAAGAAGGAGAAGGTGAGAGGCAGGCACCTGACCCCAGCCCAGTCCGCACTCTCCACAGGCCTCCGTGGCCCTCGGCGGAGGCTGTGGGTGAGCTGTGCCTTTGCTCCACCAGACGGGCTGGGACACGTCGGAAAGTGAGCTGAGCGAGGGTGAGCTGGAAAGGCGGCGGCGGACACTCCTGCAGCAGCTGGATGACCACCAGTGACCCGGCGAGCCACTCTGCCTCGGGTCTGTGTGAGGCCATGGATCCTCGGTCACCCTCACTGTCTGCACTAGACTCCTTTCTTAGTCTGGTCTGTGTCCACTTTTCCTCAAGTAGCCCCGCCCCCAACGCGCCACGGCTGGCACCTCCCCAGGTTGCTCGTGGTATTCCAGGGTCCTCCACTTCCCAGGCAACTAGCGCGGTCCTTGCCCTCTGCCCCAGACCAGAGATTGGGATGCCATGTGGAGCGGGTGGTGCTAGTAGAGAAAATGTGAGAAGGGGCCTCTAGGGAAGAATGACAGGTTGGTGACAGGCGGGGTCCTTAGCCTCTAGCATCAGTGCCTGCTCCTGCCTGCCTGGGCCCTTGGGCTCCACCACTCCTTCCTTCAGCCCCGGGACCCAGTGTATGTGTGTTTTGTTTTGTTTTGTTTTTGTTTTTTAAATAATATTTATAACATGGCCAGTGGCTCTCTTCTCTTCGCCGTATCCTGCTGGGGCATGCTGGAGACAAGGCAGGTGCATGCGTGGCCAGCAGAGAGCACTAGTGTCCCGTCGCAGGCCGGCCTCCCTTTGTGTGGTTGGGAGCCCACCCAGCCTGGTTCCCCTTCCCCAGGCTCTTATGCTTACCTCCCCCAAGGAGACGGCAGGCTCCGTGTGGCCTCCTTTCTGTCCCTGTGGTTCAGGTCAGACTAAACGGCCACCCTAGGCACCCTGCCTCCACTCCCCCCGCAAAGAGGAGACAAAGTCAGGCCTGGTGCTTCAAGCCTTTGTTGGGAGAAGGAAGGTCTGGGATTTATGTACATGAGAGAAGGGAGGTGGTACATGTACAGAAAGAAGTAGGTCCCTGTATTCCCCTGCGGGGGCTGGGACAAACTTGCAAGAGACTGAGAAAACAGCTAAGACCGCTGTGCCCCCGTCCCCTGCCAAAATACCCTAGTTGTGGAAAGGGGGCGAGGGTGCTGATGGTGCGCCCTTTCTCTAGCGGTCCCGGGAGAACCTCTACCCTTCTGCCCATGCAACAAGGACAGAGTCAGCCTAGAGTGGAAGGGGCTAAGGGCAGTAAGCATGGTATCTCTCCTTTACCCTTATCACCAGGGCCCAGCTGGGTGGGGACCAGGCTTAGGTGGGCCTTGCTCCTGGTAAAAGATGATCTGAGACTTTTAGGGTCCTGGGGCCCCCCGAGTCTGGATACTTCCAGACCACAGCTGACCAAGAGCCTGCAAAAAGGAAGGGGAAAAAAAAAAGAAGGGGTATCTGCTTTCCCTTCTTGTTCCTCTGACCTAGTGACAAAGGGGGCTGTGGGCCCCTATACAGGCTAAAGCTAGAAATGCTTTTTCCCAGCTCCGAGCTGACCCTTGGTGACCTTTCAGTTGGGAAATGAAGCTGAAGACCCTGGGGCCGAAGTGCAGTCCTGGAGGCATCAGGGAAGTGCCAGGCCCCAGGAGACCCAGGGCCCCTGGTGGTGTCAGGCACATGCAGCTTTGAGAGCTGGGGTGGACGCTGGGCAGAGAGCAGCACAGCCCTGCACTGCGCCCTCGGCCAGTTCCAGGGCCCCAGGTCCACAGGTTGGAGAGCTGAAGTGCTTCTGCTTTCAGGGATTTCTTAGTGGGGGCCTGGAGCCCGCGGGGGGCCGCTGGGCGGTGCGGCACTCCTGGCTTGGTGGCGAACGACAATGGGCTGGTGGTGAAGGCCTGTGGGGAAGACAGAGGCCTATGAACAGGCAAGGAGGCTGGGCCAGGCCCACCCTCTGTCAGAACATACCCATGAGGAGCAGCCCCATGGGCAGGGCCAAAGAGCCAGTCATGAGGCTGAGGAAGGAGAAGCCTTAAGAGAGGCCAGAGGGAATGGTCAGGGAGCCTGCTGGGGCTCTGCATCTTCCGAGGACCAGGTCGGGGTGACTAGAGGCGGCTAGGCAGCGGCAGAGACAAAGTAGACTTGGCGATAGCCAGAAGCTGAGGAGAGCCCCCAAGAGGACTGAGGATCAGGAAACCGGTCAAGGGACATCAATTGCCCCTGGGCAACAGCTACTGCCAGCGTTCTTTATGGCGGGGGCAGGGGGTTGGCACAAGTCACAAAAGATACCCAGACCTGAGAATGGAGGGAGCCTCGGCCTCAGCAGGGAGAGGTGGTGTCCAGGTCCTGCCCGCTGTGGAAGCTCCCTACCCCTTGGGGCTTAGTAGAAGCCAGGACAGCATTAGTGGGAGACACCACTTCCCCAAAGGCACATGCAAGGGGACAAGCCATGCTTCTCAGAGCACTGGGCATGCAAATGGAGAATTATGTGCCCCCATCACCGTGAGGCTGCCAGAGGATGGTTCCAAGTCATGCAGGGGAGGAGGTGCCTGCGGGCCCAGGAGGAACCCGGGGAGGTGGGCATGCAGAGAGGGCAGCTGTGGTGCCCGGTACCTGTCAAGAGCCCCAGCCTTGGGGGTTAACAGTTTGACTCATCATGGTGGGCTGCATCGCAGAAGAAGCGTGAGCCCCGCTTGGCAGTACGGGCCGTGAAAGGGACACTCTTCAACACTGTGGCCCAGGAAAGAGACACAGCGGTCAGGCCTCGTGGGGATGGGGTGGGAGGAGGGCCCAAAGAGGTGAGGTTGGAGTTGGGGAGCCAGGCCCAGTGGCCAAGCCCGAGGGAGGGACGAGGGCCCCACCTGTAATGATGTCCTCAATGGTACCATCCTTCCCCTCATAAACAGGCCGATGCTCCTTGGCCTGGCGCCTCCTCAGTTCTGCGATTAGCTCCTGCTGTTGCCACTTGTTCCGCTGAGATGGGGTCTAGGGCCGATCATTGAAGGGGAGGGGAGTTATCCCTACCTACCATGGCTGGTTCCTGCCCCAAGATGTGGTCTGAGGATGCCCTTGGTTGTCCACAGCAGCCCATCCCCGATCACTGCCCGGGAACCCCTTCCCAAAGCCCCTCTCCCCATCGCTTCGGACTCCAGTCTCAGGCCCTTTGGGTGGTCTCTGGGCTCCAGTTTTCCATCTCTCTAGTTCTCCCTCCATCCCCTCATAATCCTCTTCTGCAGGCCCCAGCTCTTGGTCCCACCCACCTTGGCATCCAGTTTCTTGGCTTCCTGAGCCAGCTGCTTCTCCCGCATTACCTCCTCCTGCTTCTTTCTAGCTTCGTTCTCTTGTTCTGCTTCCTAAGAATCGTGGGGAGAGTGGGGCGGTGAGGCTCACACAGGCTGTGAGGGGCGGGGCTGCCACCGAGGGTGGAGAATGAGTGACAGTGGGACCAGCAACCCCAGGTGGCCACCGGCTGGAGGGGCACTTCCTGCCCCAAACAATGACAGGAAGGGCCTGGGCCCCCACCCTGCCCACCAGTTCACAGCTGAGAGGCCTGTGGCCAGCTTCCATTGCTCCCTCCCAGAACTCCAAGGAGGAGACAGAAAAGGCCCAGACTTGGAGCCCAGCCCTCCCTCCCCCTACCAGTTTTCTCTCAGCTAGATTCCTTTGTAAAAGCCTCTATTCCGCTCACCTTGTAAGAACGAATGAATCGGACGAACACTGGGAAGAATACAGAAGGGGGTGTGGTCTTGGGACTCTCGCCGAAGTAGCGCACAACCGCATTATAGGCCTCCTGGGGAAGGGGTGGACAGAAGGGGGTCGGTCGGGCAGAGGAGGACAAGCCTGGCTCTCCAGCAGGGACAGGAGGCCCACAGAATACAGTGCTTGGGGCCAAAGGAGGAAAACCAGCAGCCCCCAGCCCCTGTGGGAGGGAAAAGAACCTGGGGCTCCCCGAGGTCCATTGAGTATGTCCCCAGACGTGGCTGCTGGCCACCCTCAAATCCCCTCTCCCCCACATGCAGCCGGTCAACCACATGAGAAATGTTCTTCGGTCCAGGGGCACCTGGGTGGCACAGACCATCACATTCAGAGCGTGATCTCAGGGTCTACTTAAGACTCTCTCCCCCTCTCCCTCTGCCCCTCCTCCCTGCATGCACTTGCCCCCTCTGTCTGTCTCAAATAAATAAATCTTTAAAAAAAAAAAAAAAAAGTTGTTCTTTGGTCCAAGAAGCAGAACAAAGCCCATCTGGAGGGGCACAGGGCCTTGACCCCGGCTGTTCGCCTGCCTCCACCCTTCGCCCACCTCGGCCGTCTTGGCGTCACGCTGGAGCTTGTCCAGTTTGCCTTCGTTAGTGCTGAGGAAGTTCCGAAGGACGCTGTTGTCGTGGATGCCGCATTCCCGCCGAATCAGCTCCATGCCCCGGCCCAGCTCCTTCACGTCTAGCAGCACATTCTCCAGGGACACTGTGGTCACCAGAGCCTGGGCTGAGGCCTGCTTGGCGGCAGCCTTGGGTTCTCATGCCCCTGCTTCCTGAGCCACCTGGTGGCCACCGAGAACCATAGACCCAGCTAACGGGGCTTGCACAGAGGTAAGGGAAAGGAATGGAGGCTGTGAGCCTGAGGGCAAGGTAGCACAAGAAGGCAAGCCAGAGAGGCTGCTGGTCTCCAAAACGGAGCTGCCTCAGGCCTGGGGCAGAAATATCAGCTGCCTTAAGTCTGTGGGGACCTTATGGTTTTTCTAAGCCCTTCACACATCACAGAGAAACAGAGTGTCCAGGGCCAGCCCGGGGGAGTTAGGAGCAGAGAGCTGCTTCTGTCCCTCTGCCTGGGCCACGCGGGAGCCTGCAGGAAGACTCCCTCTGGGGTGGCCCCTACCCATGGCCCCAGCGGAAAGCTCAGGGGTCAGAAAGGAGACAACGAAAGCCAGAACGGAAGGGACCCAAGTGTTCCCTCTCCTGAGCTTCCTGGGATTGTCCTGGGCTAGACACGCAGGCAGGGTGGCCGGGCCAGGCTCCCCTCACCTGCCGCAGCCTTCTCCACGAAGTGTAGCTCATGCCAGAAGTTGGCCAGGTCTGGATACTTCTCTTTCACCGTCAAGGCGATGAAATGCAGCAGTGTCATCTTTCTGTCAGTGGACTTGGTGTCCAGCAGCTGGGAGAGGGGGGTGGGAGTGGTGAGAGAGAGGGCCGAACGCCACAGCTCATCAGGCTTCCTGGCCCCAGAGTTGCCCCCGCCATCTTACCAGATCCAGGCTCTGGAGCTTGAAGCCGTACACAGCACCTCGCTTGCTGCTGTTCATATAGTTCCCCAGGGCAAGTATGATCTGTCCAAGAAATGTAGGGGAGGAGGTCAGGCCAGGCCCTGCAGGCTCCTCCCTCCACCCAGGCCAATGGGCACGTGCGGGTGTTCGCAACCCCTCCCCACCTCCAACATCTGCTTCAGCTTCTGGGAGGACTTGACAGAGGCAGAGGCGGCAATGATGGCGTTGAGTTGCTGGAAGGCGAGATGAAGAGTCCCGTCAGCCCAGGACGCGATGGGGCCAAGTCAGCCTGACAGGGCGGATGGGGGAGGGGACTCGCGAGTAGAGTTGGGGCCTGGGGGACCTGGACGGAGGCTGTACCGGTGTGAGCATCTGCAGGTTGTCCTGGAAGTTGCCCAGGAAGGCCATGCCAGCCATCCGCTGCGTCAGCCGCTCCACCTTGCTGAAGAGCAGCATGAAGCGGTCCTCGGCCGCTAGCTCGTCCAGCGGCTGCCGCTCCCGCTCATACTGCCGCAGCAGCTTCACCTCGGCCTCTGTGGGCAGGAAGCGCATCAGGCACTCCACGAAGTCCACAGGCAGCGTCTGGAGGTCAAACCTGTGTCGGAGGAAGGAGCCACCTCAGGTCTTGTGCCTGCCCGGTATCCAACACCCCTTTATTCTCTGGGCCCTGGAAGGCCTGAGGGTGGGTTCTGTGAGCAGGACACAGCCAGAGGCTGAGTGCCCATTGCTTCACTATCAGAGCATGACTAACCATCGTAGGGGAACATTCCATGGCCTATTTAAACACCCTTCAGTGTCTCCCCTCTACCCCTAGGGAGAAATCTTTACACCTGAGCATGGCTTACAACGCTCAGCCTGCAAGACTTCTGCCCACCTGGGTCTACCCTGTCTCTCCTACTCTCCTCCTACACTAAAGTCATAGTCGATTTCCAGTCCCTAGGGCATCATGTTCTCCCTCCAGGCACTGAAATGGACTTCATCTACTTCCTCAGGTCAGGTCACAGGTGAGACTTCACCTCCTCCGGGAAGCCTTCCCTGATCACCAGGCTCAGCTACCTGGCCTGCTCTGTTCCCCCAAAGCTGCCTATACCTCCACCACCTGGGTGGTTATCACCCGGTGCTACTGGACTATTCCCTAGAGACTGGCAGCAACTTGAGTAAAGGTCTGGGCTGAATCTCCAGCATCTCTCTATGTGCCTGGCACACAGCACAGATGCATTGAGTTCTGGCCAAACCAGGGGATGACTGAGGGGTGTGAGATGTTGATGCCCTGGAATCCAGGGAAGGCCAGGATCCTGGGTGGAGAACTGGGTTGCCAGCTGACTGGGACCAGGATGAGGTCAGTGGGAGCCTCACGTGTGGATGGCCCTGCAGATCTCCTCTGCCGAGCGGCCAGCCTTGCGAAGGGTGATGGCCAGGTTCTTGGCACGATTGGCTTCCAATAGGGTCACCTTGCTGGCGGCCTTTTGCGCTGTCTTGTTCTTAGAGCAGATTAGGTCAAGAGCGGGGCCCTGGGCTTTCGTCTTGAACAGTTCTTCAAATTTGTCCAGGTCTAGGTCCTGGCAGGGGGTGACGAGAAGGGAAAATGCAGTGGGCTATCTGACTAGAAGACCCCCTGGACAGTGCACCCTATGTCTGCTCAGCTCTGGTGCACAGATGCCTGAGTCTGATGGCATTTCTAAGGCCAGAAGATCTGGCTAAAAGCATGATCTAGTCCCAGCCCACAACCCCACCACTAAGGGCTCCAGGCCTTGCTACCTCCAAGATCTTCTCATCGTCAAGTTCACTAAAGACAGTGCCGCTGATCTGGTTGGGTTTCAATGCTGTCCAGTTGAAGACAGGCAACCGGAACTTGGTCTTGATGGGTTTCTTGATGCGAATGGCTAATTTGGAAGGAAGATCAGTGAGGGCTGAGGACACTCTCCCTCCATCCCACTAGCCCTGCCCAGAGCTCAGGGGGCACTCACCTGACAGGCCTACTGTCAACACCACAGAGGGAGAAGCGCCAGGGAGAGGTGGGGCTGGGGGACACTTATCTGGGGGAAAATAAATGCCACCGTGACCCAGGGCCTAAAAGACTCTTCAGAGATCCCTTCCCTGATGCCACCTCACCTGTCTGCAAAGTCTCCAGGGGAAAGAGAATGTGTGAATCCCTGCCCCTGTGGCTCCCAGGGGTCCTAACTCTGGTAGGGCAGGTCTCGCTGGCCTCTGGCCCACTATTTCCTGCTCTGGTCTGAGCCCTCTCCGTGGCCATCCTCAGAAGAATCAGGAACGGCTCCTTTATGATCCTTACAATAGACCACGTCTACCCTTAGATACCCCTTCCCTAGTAACCTGAGACTCTTGCCCTCCCTCAACGCTTTCCCACCCAACTTCACATCCTTCTACCCATGTCCCTGGCTTCTCCCTAAGGGAGGCACCGCCACCTGGGGTTTCAGGGTGGCCCTGAGATGGGGCTGCCCCTTGGGGCTCCCACAGTCTTCCTCACCTGGTAATGGGGGCGGTGGTGGGGGTAGGGGAGGAGCTGGCGGTGGAGGCAGCGGCAGGGCCTCCTCGGGTGGCGGGGCTGGAGCCAGGAGGTCCAGGTCAGAGGGCAGCAGGCCCTCACCCAGCTCTGCAGGGCCTATCCGGGCCAGAGCCTCGCTGCCCACTGACTCCAGGCCCCGTGCCCCAGGCTCCAAGTGGCATCGGCGCTGGAAGGCCTCCTCCTTCTCTTTAATGAGCCGCCGCAACGTGTGTACCTGGTGGCTCGTGTTCTCGTAAGTCTCCTAGTGGGAGACAGTGGGGAAAGGGTACGTGGAAGGCACAGCCAGAGATGCCCCTGAGAGGGGCCCCTCCAGGTTTCTCCACTGGGGTCTCTGGGAGGGTACCCGGAGGCAGAGAGCAGCAGGAAACCAGGTAGGGGCCGGGGAGCCTGGACTGCACAGAACGAGAGGTGAGCTACAGAGCCGCTGGCCCAGAGGGTACCCTCCAGGGTGCTTCCTCTCGGACCCAGCCTTAGTTAGGACCTGGTTCCTCAAGGCCAGGGCCAGAAGCTGCTACTGGGCACACCTCCCGGGCCTGACTCCAGCCAGCCACACCGCCCTCAGCCCTCTGGGCCTCCACTGTTCCCACTGCATTTGACCTTGTGTAATCACTCCTGGGCAGCCCCCTGTGGACAATACCCTGCCTTCGCCATCTCTGTATCCTCCATACTCCCTAGAACAGCACTCCGGACTCTCAGTAGGGGCCTGATAGATGTGTATCAAGCCCCTGGCCTCCCAATTCAGGATACCTGGTGGATAGCCTCAGAGCTACTCAACCTGCCCATTACACAGGGGAGGGAAAAGCAGTAAGAGGGGCTGGTAGGAGGAGGCCTGGATACCAGAGGTGCCTGAGGGTACCCCCTTGCTCCTACCCTCCTCTGTGAGCATCCGGCCCACTCTGGACTCAGGTTCCTTCGCCAACTAAAAAATGGGGTGAAGTCATCAGCCCACCCTCCTCTGAGTACAAGTATGAACCAAGATCTGGATTTTCAAAGACTTGACATGACTCAAGACAAAAAAGCCAAATAAAAAACGATGATTTTCAGGGGCGCCTGGGTGGCTCAGTGGGTTAAAGCCTCTGCCTTTGGCTCAGGTCATGATCCTGGGGTCCTGGGATCGAGCCCCGCATCGGGCTCTCTGCTCCGCGGGGAGCCTGCTTCCTCCTCTCTCTCTCTGCATGCCTCTCTGCCTACTTGTGATCTCTGTCTGTCAAATAAATAAATAAAATATTTAAAAAACAAAAAACAAAAAACAAAAAAAAAACTATGATTTTCAGATGCGTTTCTTATAATAGGATGGAGCTGACTGTATGAAAGAACAAAGAGGAGGCATCTGGGTGGTTCAGTGGGTTAAAGCCTCTGCCTTCAGCTCAGGTCATGATCCCAGGGTCCTGGGATCGAGCCCTGCATCGGGCTCTCTGCTCAGCTGGGAGCCTGCTTCTCCCCCTTTCTCTGCCTACTTGTGATCTGTCAAATAAATAAAATCTTCAAAAAGAAAAGAAAAGAAAAGAAAAAGCAAAGAGATAAAAAATAAATTGATAAGGGAAATATTGGGGAAAAAAAGGAAGAAGGAAAGGAAGAAAGGGAGAGAGAAAGAAAGGAAGAAAGGAAAAAAGAAAAGAAAAGAAAAGCCAAGCCAAGCCAGGTCCCCACACCCTGGTGCCCAGCACCAGTCAGGGCGTCCCTTCCCCAGATTACTTGGTACCTTGATGCTCTCTAGTTCCTTCTCCCGCTGCAACAGCTGCTTCTCTAGCTCTGCCACACGCATCATGTTCTCATTCTCCAGGTCCAGAAGCTTCTCCGTGAGCTGTAGGATGGGAAGAACAGGTCTGGCGCTGGCCCTAAAGCCTGGGTGCTTTGCACAGCCGGAGCCTCCGTCAGGACCTGGGCCCAACCCCCGCATGCGGGGCTCCCGAGGCCGAGGGGCCCGGTGGCTTCCCTGCATCACTCCCATGGGCCCAGGGTCTGAGACTCTGTGAAACAGACCACATCTGACTCTCTCAAGCTTGAGGCCACCTCACGCCCAGTCCTAGAGGTCACTGTATGTTCTAACCTATGAATTATCCCGGGCCTCAGCCAGAGTGTGTCAGGTTCTGAGGCTTCCCTGGGCCTCAGTATGGAACTGAGACGGCCTCGTCCTTTTCCCACCCTCAGTGGTAGTTCTGGCAGCAAAAGAGGACTACTTACATGGGACACATGTTCCTCCAGTTCCTCCACCTTCTCCAGGGCCACGTTCTTGGTCTCCGCGTCCTCCAGCAAGCCTCCCACATCAAACACATTGTCTAGGTACGCCTGGATCTGCACCTGCAGCTTCTCGCTCTCTGTGTGCCTTGACTTCTGGGAAGAGCAGACACAGTAGTAGCTGGGGAAGCCTTCTGACAGAGACGTGGCCCTCATCACCCTCCATGACCACTTCCTAGACGGGAAGACCCAGGGAGTTCCTTCTGCAGCTATGCAGATTCTCACCCCGTGGAGCTGCCAAGTTAGACAGCACCCCCTGCAGGAGGGCCCCAGGCCCCCGGGCGGCGGAAAGACAGGCAGGGTTCCAAGAGCATCCACGACTAGGCTCTCATAGAAGAACACTTGGTGATAGGACTAAGCCGATCCTCTGCCCCCAAGTTCGTCCCCGGTGGAGGCTTGAGTCCAGCTCACCTGCAAGAACTCCTCCAGCCCCAGCTTGGTGAACTCATACTGCAGGTGCACCCGGAAGTTCATGTCCTCTACTGAGTGCACCACGATGTTGATAAACTGCATGCAGGCCACCTGGGGAGAAGCCGCCTGGAGGGTCAGAGCAGGGCAGGCCAGAAGAGACCGCAGAGCCCGGGCGTTTGAACCACTATCCTAACGGGGGTACTCAAAAGAGTGAATTTAAAAAGTCTTTCTGGGAACAATAAGAGTATTTTAGCTTAAAAAATATCAAACTTAAGATTCAGTGTACGGAAAGAAGTAAATTACATGAGAAATAGACAGAAATGAAGATACAACTGATTTCCTTTAAAGTTCAGCAGGTATTTCTGGAGACAAGACTACATAATGAAAGATTGGAGGCTGAAGGGAAGAGAGGCTAGAGGAAAAGGTTGGGCGAAGCAAAGCAGCTTGAAAGGAGCCAAATCAGGTGCAGTAAGGCCACACAAAGGGGGAAAGGAGGGGAATTCAAGACATAAAAATGTTACTGTCCTTGAGTTCCTAAAAGTTCTCTGGGGTAGGTGAGTAGACAAGGAGCACTTACGAGTGGAGAGAATCGTTCTAGTTTCTAGACAGAATATCAAGATAAGCTGTTGCCTTGGGCCTATTCTCAAGGAGCATGGGAGCCTGTTGGGCACGTGCCTGCCCAGGCCCAGCTCCTCACCATGAAGTCGATGTTGCTGTCCTCATTCCGGAAATACTCCATCAGCTTCTCAAAGCGGTGTAGCTCCTTGCATACCTGAACAAGCAAATTTCTCAGTGAGAAGCTCTAGCCCGTGCAGAACCTAAGCCCTTGAGCCCTGCTCCCAGGAACATCACAGCAAAGGGACTGGTTCAGACTAAGCTTAACCACAACTCTTTCTAGGCAGGGAAACATTTGCGACACATAGAAGAAAGCCTGTAAGTGTAACAAGCTCTCCAAGTAGAAGAAAGCCTTGGGTCGCTGGTCTCCCATCAACTTGCCGAGGGTACCCAGTAAAGCCTGGGCCATTAGTCTGGCCTTTAGGGGCCTCTGGGGGTAGGCCAAGAAGAAACACAGTTGCTCAATTATTGAAGGAAGGAGGGAGGAAGGAGGGAGGTGGGAGGACATAGCTGAGGTCCTAGTGGGGACACAGGAGAGGGTCCAGGGTGGAAGAAAGCCCCTGTGCTGAGAGGGGTCCAGAGACTCTGCTGAGCCTTTGGCTTCAAGGAGGAAGAGCCATTTCCTGGCTTGAACAATGGATGCTAGGGAAGAGGTCCAAAGAGGAGGAAGGGGTGGGACCAGCAGCTGCAACTGGACATCGAGGAATCCTATGTTTAAGCAGATGAGGGTTTCAGAGTCAGGCCCAGAAGCTGGGGAAATTCCAAGTAGGAGCTTCCTCTCCCCTCACCAATAACAGCCAACAACTCAGGACAATCCTTGCTTGCCTTGTCCCCACACTGCAAATATGCCTGCCTTGGGTTCTACCAGTGGGTTCTCTGCCTCAGAGCCACTCAGGGCCCTGTTAAAGCACAGGTCCTCAGCCCCCCAGGAGTAAGTTTAACAAGCTCCTCAGATAGGCAGATGCATGGCTAGGTTAGCGCCACTGGACTGCAGCCCTCAAGCGAGGGCCTCTTCAGGGAGCCATTCAGGAGCTGTCTTGCCATAAGATCTGGTAAGGCAGTAGTTCCAGTTTTGGTGCGGGAAAAAAAAAAAAGTAGACAGGGCAGCCTTCTTAGTTAAGCATGGGCTGTGAAAATCATCACTGGGCTGTGTGAGATCAGAGCAAGGGGTGCTTCCCTAGCTGGCTCCCCACCTCCTCAACACATGCACAAATGTAGGAGACTGACCTCTTTGAAATTGTCAAAGGCAGCAAGAATGATTTCGTGGCCTCCCCGCACCAAACACACAGCTGCCAAGAGCTCCAAGACAAGGGCTTTGGTCCTAAGGGGTGGAGAAAAAGGATTAAGCTCCTCGCTCCCCACCCTGGCTGCCAGACAGTTTGCCTCCATGAGGAGGTGAGCCCTTTCAGAGCAGAGACAGCCTCAGAAGTCAGGGGAGTGGGTTTCGGAAAGAAAGCAGGGGAAGGAAGGCTTGTCCCTCACTGAGCTGTGCAGACCAGAGGAAAGCCAGGGACATTCCCTGTCCTCTGGCGGGGAGGTGAGGGAGCAGAACCAAGGCTCTGACCGAGGTCACAGGCCCCCGGAGGCCAGGCAGGCGTGACTGCATGTCAGGGCCAAGTGGAGCCCAGATCTCTAGAGCCCTGTGCACTGTCAGGAGGAGAGGGGAAGGAAGGAACTCACCTTGGATTCTTGTTGTTGAGGCTGAGTGCGATCTCATTGACAGCGTGGGGGTGGGACATGACCAGGTTGAAGCCATACTGTAATAAGGGGAAAGGACAGAAGGAAGGAAGACCTTGATGGTGGGGAAGGCAGCTCCCTGCTAGACCTCCTGGACTGTTGGCCTGGTGCCCTCCCTGCTCTTTGAGTTCAGCAGATGAGGCAGGACGGGTAGAGCTTCCGCAGCTAGTGCTGCCCACTTACCTGATAGTTCATGATGGCTCTGAGGCAAAGGATACAGACATGGACATCATCCTTCTGGCTCACCAGGCGGGAGTTCTTCAGGGCCCTGCGCCCAGGGAGAGTGCTGTACCTGGGGAAGAGGGAGCTGCTGGTGAAGGGTCTAGGAGTGCTTGCCGTCACCCTGACAGCCAACAGCTATCTGTGCCTCTGCAGCGCCCAGAAAGGGGAACAGGGGGCCTTGAACTGACAGCCTCGAGAGCGATGGGGGAGGGGCAGTCAGGGTGCTCAGTTGTTTTCATCTCTCTGCCATTGACCTTTGGGAATAAATATCCAGGATCCCAGCTTTATAATCAGTGCCCAAACCGTCCTGAGCCCAGGGGCCCTCCGAAATACAATGGCAGGTGTGCAGGCCTTCCTGGGCCTCAAGATGGATCCAGGGAGATGTTCATCTGAGCCTTCCCTCCTCTTCTTCCAGTCGCTGCATCTTCCACGAATTCCCTGGGGCAGGAGCATCTTGGCTCCCATCTCACTTCTATGTCCCAGAAAGGCAGACCAGACCCCCCAAGACAATAGGAGGGCCAGGGGCTACCTCTCGATTGGCCCCCAGAGATGTTTCATGAAAGAAAGAGGATGCACAAATGATGTGTGCTCAGGCATGACGAGAATGACGAGAATGACAAGCAGAGTCAGAGGGACAAAACCCAAAGGAAACCCGGAGAAAAGCATGGCCACAAGAGGGACACAGACCACAGAAAGGGGCACAGGGCCCAGAGGACAGCCTCCCTGGGTAGGAGGGGCTCTGAAAAGTCATTTGGTCTGTCCACCTGCCTCCAGGCAGGACAGCTCCTAAAGTACCAAAATAAATAAAAATTAAATTAAATTTAATTTAAAAATATATATAAACACAAGGCAGGCTTGGAGAGAAAAGGAAGAAATGAAGGAAAGGTGAGCAGCGGGCAGGTGGGGTGGGAGCTGGTTTCGGAGCAGCTGATGGCGCAGAATGCAGAGCCAGAAGGCAACAGACATGAGGGCAGGAGCTGGATCACCGGTGACGACCAGGGAGCTGCACGAGGGCCGGTCCCATCCAGGAGGCCAGCAGGAATGGTAGAATGAAAAGAGGAATGGGGGAAGCCCCTCGAGGGGGAGTGTGGAGAAGGAAGAGCTGGAACCCCAGATGGGGCGGGCACAGCCGAGGGTGATATACTTACCCAGGACAGATTGCTGGGCAGAGTCAAGGAGACAGAGAGGACAGACCAGAGACAGACTGGCAGGCAGAGGGCAAGAGAGCTGAGCCTGGAAGCAAGAGTGGAGGGAGGAGCAATGAGCACTCACCCCTGGCCCCCAAGACCGGGACTGGGGGCTAGGCAGCAGGCGGGCAGAGCGAGAGCACACATACCGGAGCACAGACTGGCGCGCAGAGCGAGCGAGGCTGTTGGTGAAGGGGGCTGACAGGGCGCTGGGTGGCTGCAGGTCCTCGATGGACCTGCTCCAGGACCGAAGCTTGTCAAACGCACCATCGTCACCACTCTCCAGACCCTCAAAGTCAAACCTGGAGCAGGAGAGGACACACAAGCGCACACACAGGAGAAATTCAATGCTAAGCCCCCTGGCCGCCCACCCCCACCCTGTAGACCTCGAGGGCAATAAGAAGCAAGGATGGCAAGAACAGAAAGCGGAATTGGGCAGCAGAGACCCAACCCTGGTCGGGAGAGCCACCAACACAGGACAAGGGCAGCGGAGGCATAGGGAGCAACCCGAAGAGGGACCTGCAGGGATGGGAGTGCTGACAGGGGTGAGCTGTGGCTCCCCGCTGACCAGGCAACTCCAGGAGTGATCTCTTGGTGGGCCCCAAGGGAATCTTTCTGCACTCCCAGCCTTAGAGACCATGTCTCAAAGAAGCCATGGCTCCCTGTGGAGAATCCGCTCTGTGGGAAGTGTGGTAGAGAACTAGCCAACTCTGGTCTTGCTGGTTGGCTGATGGCAGCGGCCAAAGGGGTCTCTCAGTGCCCTGAAGGGGCCTGGCTGGTTCTGGATTGGGCTCACAAGAGCAGGTCTGAATGAAAGGAAATGGGGGTCCCAGCCAACCTAGAGTGGGAGACGCCACTAGGTTCAAGAGTACCATGGTCCCATCCCAGCACTGGGGTTTAATGGCTGGGTTTTCTGTGGTTCTACTTGAGACTGCTAGGTTTTCTGGAATAGAGGCTCCTTGGGCTCCAGCTTCCCTGGGGGAAGAAATCACAGGTCGAGGGTGTGAACTGGGGTCCTTCATTCCTACAGGAGTTGGAATGGTATCTCTGTCGCTTTGTACTTCTATGACTGCCACCAGCCATTTGGGAGTGCGGCCAGAACAAGGAGGACGGCTTGAGATCACCGGGGCCTAGTCCATTATGAATCCCCACATCAGGGTATACCCACTCTGGGAAGCCAGTCCCACTTTTCTTTCCTGTCCTCTTCCCCCAAGTAGGTCATTAAGGACTGAACAAGCAGGAGCCCTCCTACAGGCTCCTCCTCCGGGGAACCTTCTGCTCAGACATTCATAACCCCAAGGTCAAAGGCACAGAGGCCAAGGCTTTCTGAAATAGGAAATGATATCTGCAGATGACTGAATATTCCAAAGAAGCCGGGGCAGCTTACAGAGCCCCAAGGATGAGAAGTTTAATGGGGCTCTCAAGTAAACACCAGAGGAGGCTCCCTGACAGGGAACCTTGCCAGTGGCTTCCCTCAGTCAGTAAGAAAACTCCCTAGCACCGGTACACGCAGTTTCCAAATCAATGTATTCACCCAAACTCTGTTTGGCTTCACCCTTTTCCTTCCAACCCTTCCCAAGACACACTTTTTCTCCCCTTCACACCCTCTCTCTACCCTGAATCTTTCTTTCAAAAACAGAATCAAGAGCGCAGCTGTGGACACTGGAAGACTGAGGATCCAGCGTATTTTGGTTTCAAGCAGCTGGGATTTGTTTGCTTTTTGAACCAGAGAGATAGGCTTATTTGGAAAAATGATCTACATCTTTTTACTATAAAAGCTCTGAATTTTTAAAAAAAATCACTTCAGCAAATGTTTTTCATTTCTTTCTATAAAAAGAGTCGTTTTTAAAGGGAGAGGAGGATCACGAGGCCTGAATTCTGCTGGGATGGGAACGGGGAGTAGGCCACTCTTGGTTTTAAGGAGGGATGACCTGGGAAGAGTGACAGGCCAAACCAAGGAGAGGTGTTACTTCGAACCCCTAAAGAGCTAAGCCTGAAGATCTGGGGACCAAAGAGAAGGGCCATGGGGTAAGGACAGTAACAGCAAAAGTGAAAGCCACAGCTAGGACTGAGTCCCAGAACTGAGGAGTTCCCCAGGACGTGGGACTTTTGGTGCCAAGGCTGGGAAAGGTCACGGGCAAACTGGGATGATCAGTCAGCCAAGGGCTGATTGAAGTCTTGGCTCTAAGTCTGAAGTATTCCCCAGTCATCACATGAAAGGGGAGTATAAAATCTCTCTTTCCCTATATTCAGGTAATTACGGTAGGTTACACCACCTTGAATAACAATAATTAACAATAAAGCAGCTAGGGCAGAACAGACTTCCCAACACTACTAGTTGCTTTACACACATTATCATCTCAACCTTACAACAACCGTGGAACACGGATCCCCTTTTCTATAAGAGGATGCAAGTGTGCTTGAGGTCACCCTGAGAGTCAAGGACATAACTGAGACCCACGACCAGCTTTGTGGCTGTCCTAGTCGAAAGTGCTCCTTTTCACTACCTCATGCCACCTCCTCATCCACCCATCCCCCCAACTGATTGAAAAGGGCTCCAAATACTTCATTTTCAGTCTGGGTCAAAGGTCATGCCAGCTGCTCCCTGGGCTCTGCTTCAGCAATGACCTGGAGTAACCCTCTCACATCTGGAGACCCAAAGGAGATTCAACTCTCCAAAGGCAAATGAATGACTCCCACCGGGCGTCTCTCCCAGAAGCCAGGACATCTCCCAGAAGCCAGGACATTTCCTTGGACTGCTCTTAGCCCAGAGTCTGGATCCTTTGGGTTCTAATCCTGAGTTCCCTTTCCACATCTCCCTCCTTCTGCTTCCCAAAATGTACCTTCTGCTCCAGCCACCTGGCCTGCTTCATGGATCCAGTGACGTCTCCTTGGCTGCCTGCCCACTCCCACACCACTACCTGGGCTCTTCCCTCCTGGCCTGGGACTCCCATACTACAGTCTCACCCTTCCTCAGCAAATCAGAATGGGACTGTGTCCTCCCTCGCCGGTCCCCAACCCCAGCCCCAGGGAGGTACTCACATGACCGAACACTGGGCAAAGGACAGGTAATCCACCAGCACATCCAGGCCTTTGTTTTCATCATTCAGAAACTCCCGAACCCACCTGCGGATAGAGGACACATAGTGGAGGGGTTTGCTAAAGGGGGTCGAGGGTGAGAAGAGTGAGGGGTCTCTGACCCAACACCCACTTCTGAATCCTCTGGAACTTAGCACCAAGCTGGGAAAACTCTGAGGTTCCAAACCCATGGCAGACCCATCCATGGTGACATCATGGGCCTAGACCTCTGTTAGGCCAGGGAGCCAGGGATGGGGAAAGGTACAAGGCCTTCCAATACCATGTCAGGCACACCAGCTTTCAGGTACGCCCTCCTAAACGGCCAGGGCCCTGGCTCAGTCTCGGTGAGTTTCGGCTCAGTTTCGGTGTCCTTGGTGTCTAACACAACACTGAGTGTGCTGTCCCTGCTTGGTGTTTATTGGCGGAATTGTGGGGAGGTGGGGAGGTTGATCAAGAGCATTTACCACAGGCCCTCGTGCCTGTGCCTGACGAGGGCTAGCACATCTCCAACTGGACTGAAGTCTTGGTCGAAAACAGGCAGGAAGGGCCAAAGAGAGCTCTGGAACAGAGACATGTTGGGCCAAAGGGCCCTTCTACCAAGTTCAAGGAAAGATAGTTTGGGCCACAGTGAGCTAAGAGGGATATGCGGGAATTCTGTGTGTGGTCACGGCGAGTTTGACAGAATAAGAAAAGGATGGGAGAAGAGTCAGGGACTCAGTAACTCCAGAATGACTATGACCACTCAGAGCCAGACTGAGGACTCAGGCCCCTTCAGCCAGAGAGGCAGGAAGGCGGACAACAAAGACCCTAAAGACAATGGCCCTGGGCATTTCCACCCTTCGGCCTTCAGGCCTCTTCGCCTGAGATATGCCTGGAAGGAAATTCAAGAGCCAATCCCAGGAGGGCTATTACAGGACAGGTTCATTCCACAGCACAGAGAAACATAAAACTCTTAGGATAAAACCCTGACTCTCCTCAGTGCTCCGTTCCCTTGGCTGTCTGGGGGTCTTCAGAGGCAGCTGCACCCAGCAGCCCAAGAGGGCTGCCTCTCCCCTGAGGCTGGGACACCAGCGCCATGTTTGCCAGCCACACCCTGGGGCACAGTGAGAGCTTGGGCCAGGAGCACCAGGCTCAGCTGAGGCTGACTGACACCGGAGCTGCCTGAAGTTAGCTTCCTCTCTGGGGGCCGACAGGCCTCCCGTTTCCTGTCTGTCTGCTCTCCAGCTCCCCACCCCCTTCTCATTTCCTGTCTGAGTCTACACTACTATTTTCGGGATCTTGACACTTTGAGAAGAGGTTAAAGGGCACTTCAGCAAGGCAGAGAAACCAATACAAACCCGAGAGAGGAGGAGCTGGTGAGGCTCTGGAATCCCACTTCCCAGCCCAGGGCTGGAGTTCCCATTGGACTGGCCCTACACACCAGGCTTCGGCAGGTCCTGGGGCGGATCAGGCTGGGACAGAAGCAGGAGCCTCCTCTCCCCCGGCTTGCCCTGGGCTCCTACCACCTGGGAGCACCCACACCCTGGCCCGACAGCCTGACAAACTCTTCTTGCCTAGGAATCTGGGAAGGAGCCTGACCCTCCCACATAACTGCCCGGAGAAGCCACAGTTCAGATGACAGGAGCTCCTAAAATGCCAGACGCGAAACTGTTCCCTGGGAACCGAGGGCCAGGTCCAGACCTCTAACTCGTGTGCCAGCTGCCAAGAGGCCCCAGGCCTGGGAACCACGCTGCTCTCGCCCCAGCTCCTGGCCGATGGCCAGAGAGGCCGGCCCCAGGTAGAAAGGGTGAGCAGAGGGGAGTGTCGCACACGGCTCTGGGGTCCTCTCCTGTGAAGAATGGGCTCCATCCTCTTGTGGCCAAGACTTACTAAGAAAGAACAGAAGGCCTGAGAGGGAGGGGAGGGAAGTAGTAGGCCCTGCAGGGAGGTGTGAAGGGCGGTAGGTGGGATTTGGAGTCACTCTCTGTCTCACTGCCCCATGCTCTCCCCTCTCACACACAGGGTAGCTGAGGAGGACCTGCCACTCCTTCTGTGAGGACTCACCACATACAGCAGGAGGCTGAGTTTCACGTTTGCTAGCATGTCAGCTTTCACTCTCGTTCATGGATGGGGTGTGGAAGCCAATTCTGGCCACCAGGCACAGCTGCTGAGGCCAGGAACTATCCCTTTCCTGTTCTGTCCTGCGCCATTTCCCCCATGACTGCTGCCTCGGCAGCTGGCTGCAAACAGGTAGCCTCTCTGAGAGCCCCAGGCAGGCCCAGCCCAGCGTGGACAAGCGGGCGGCCGCCACAGGCAGGAGGGGAAAGGCAGATGACGTTATTTGGCTCTTTCCACCCCTGCTGTCAGGAAGCCCAGGACCCTGGGGATGGCACCTGCCCAGCCACCCTCTCCTCCATCCCAGGCTTGACTTCTCACTCCTGTGAGCTCTCAGTATCTGTGCCAGCCTCCCCCCCAACCCCGGTCAGGATTGTGGCCCTGCCTGCTGCCCTCCATTAGGTTTCCCTTGCTATCCTCTGTGTACATTCTCTCTGTCTCTATCTTGCTCTCACTTTCACTACATATACTCCGACTGGTTACAGTTTTAGAAAACCGAGACCACTTGCCATCTGTCACTGTACCTTACGCATTAGCCTTCGGCTTGTTCAGCAAGTTCTGGTTCTCCACTCAGAGACTAGCAAAGAAGACCCACGCTGTTCCTAGGGACCTGTCAATAGACTGGTCTGTAGATGCAGAAAATAGTCAATTCCTGGTCCCTGCTGCCTTGATCTACTTTCTTGGTGCCCTAGGAAGCTGCTTCTGCTCATGAACTGAGATGGTTTTGCAATCAAGAAAATAGTCTTCTGGGCACCACACAGTCTGGGAACGAGGTCTCAGCTACCCAATGTAATGTGCTCCCCCATCCCCAGCACTCTCTGGGCCTCCCTTGGCCCACCCCCAGGCCACAGGCAGACTCGAGTCTCAGCTGTGACAGGAATGTCATCTACTTAAAGCCACAGGCTGAAGACCCCAGGAGAGGCCCCAAGCTTGCCAGCAGCATCTAGTCAGCAGCTGGCAGAGCCAAAAGGGAGAAAAGCCAGAAAAAGAGCACTCTGAAGCTCTGGGGAACCCAAAGCCGTTCAAGGGGCGACTGTGCCTCATGGCTGGGAGATCAACAAGCCACCCATCCTCAGAGACGCCGGATCCTGATGGCCGATTCTGACTCACCCAATGTGGTTGGTGCGAAGTGAGATCTCCAGCTCCCTCAGTACTTTGGTTGACTCCTGCACTCTCCTCCTGAACTTCTGTAAACATGGAATTTCTTGTCACTATTGGAGGCCCCTGATCCAACTTTATAGCACAAACAAAAGGGGTAGAAAAGGAAAGGGAGGGGACGCGAGAGGGCAGGTACAAGCCTTCCCTCTGTGAGGAGCCAGCCACTCCAGGCCCATGGCCTCAGAACCCAGAAACCCAACTCCCATTGCTCAGAAGCGGATGTCTCACCCCCAGTCACAGGATCTGACCCCCCAAACCCCACAGGACTATAAGGGGCAGCAAGGTGGGGCCTCCCTGCCTCATGCTTCACCTTCCGGGTTACGCTGGGGTCCAAGAAGCTCTGGAGTTTCTGGATGTAAGTGTGGGGAGGATTCTTCACCTGGAACCGTTCCTGTGAGGGAAACATGCGTATGCGCACAGACACCCACAGTTTGAGGAGAGTGTCAAGGAAGTCAAACCCTGATGGTGTTCAGTGTGAGGGGACCCAGACTCCTCAAGTTGTCAGCTGGCTCTTAACAACATCAAGCCAGAGGCTCTCTTCCTTGACTTATTTTCAGGGGCTTCTCATCTACTGCCATCTTGCCCTTCTCTGATTAGTGATCTCTGAGCCTAAAATATTTTTCTATGTTGAAAATTATTTTAAGAGCCTGCTGCTTGCTAAGATGTGGGGATTAAAGAGCTGCTAACATCAAAATAATGGGGGCAATTGAGAAATGGTGTCCACTGCCTAGCTAACTGATGGCCCGGGACTAGGAGGGCCATGGAGAGAGGAGTGAGGCTTCGTAGAATGCAACCTCTTCAGCCCTAAACCCAGACTTGGGGTTGCACTGGCTTTGTAGCACTAACATGTCCGGGGCTGGAACACACGTTCTGTTCCTTGCCCAGACCTCAGGCCCCAGGCCCCAACCATCGAGGCAACCTCAAATGCTGAACCTGCTTTTTGCAAGGTCATCCCTCGATCCCCTTCCACGAAGGGCACGGGATCATGGGACTCTGCCTTCCCCATTTTGGTCCAACCCCCGCATCAGACCCAAGAGAAAACTCGGGGAAAACTCTTCAGCGTTCTGGTCCTATTAGGGCCTTCACCACTGAGATACCTGCAGAGTTGAGGGGTGGGGGGAGCTACGCAGGGCTCAGGGAGAATGATCTCATGTTAGCAAATAGAACCTAAACACAAAATGAAAGCAAAAAGTAAGATGTGAGAAAGAGTCAAAATTATGTGACCTGGAAAAGACTGGGAGATCATCAATTAAAGAAACTCAGTGCCAACAGGCGACTGTTGTCCAATCCCAAGCAAGGGTCACCAAGCTTGCCAGCTCTGCTTAATGCAGAACACGAGGAAACGGGCCTTCCCTGGAGAGGTGGGGAACGGGACTAGGAGCTCTGAAGAATAATTCCACCTCAGGTCAAGCAGCCTGATTTGGGTGGCAGTGGGAACATAACAGCTAGCACAGACGGGGTTGGCTGCTTTGCCCTGGTGCCGGTGTCAGGCATGGAACTGAGCCGCAAGTTCTTCATCCATAAAATGTAACATCACTTTCCTCGGGGGGGTTTTGTGAGGATTAAATGAGATATTTCAGTATATATAAATCCTTGGTCCCCCGTAAGTACTTAATAAATGTTAGCTATTCTGGTTCTGTTTGGGGCTTGAAAAGAAATCATAAATCTGTGAGCATGTCAGGTGAAGCTTCCATGCCTCCCGAGAGGTAAGGAAGTAAAAGCGGACTCTCCTAGCTACGCAGACAGGCCTGTTGGAGTTCAGAAACTCGTGACTTGTGAAATTCAAATGCATGCAGGGTAAAGAGCCAGGCCATGGGTCCTGGGTCTCAGTTCTGAGCTAAGTAATAACCTCTGTAGTCTCTTCCAGCTCAAAACACTGTTCATGTAGGGAGAGCTTCCAATCCTCATATTTTGAGATTTGGGAACAGAAGACAACAGAGGACTCAGTCTGCTCATTCGCAGATGCCTGTCAATAATGAGAAAAACCTGAGGTGCCAGGGCTCGGGCAGAGAGAGAGAGAGAGAGAAGGTCCTTTGGTCTACCCTGCCAAGGAGGGCCCTCACCCTGGGGAAAGGCAGAAACAGGCTATGTTGGGAAAGACACCCAACTCCTCTGCAGACAGCCAGCAGGACCTACACAAACTTCCTTCAGGCTGCTGCCCATCAGGAGGAAACCAAGACAGCTCTTTGCAGGAGTCAGAGGGGAGCTTAGCCTGCCAGCCCTGTGTCTGTGAAGAGAGCCCTCTTGGTACAAGACGTGAGCACGGACTGAGGCCAAGCCCAGGCCAGGGTTTCTCAAGGGACCCCAGGGCTGCGGTCAGTGCCTTTGGCCCTGCTACCTTGTCCAGCCCAAGACACAGCCCCTACTCCTGGGCCTCACCCCAAACCCCGTACCTGGTCACAGATCAGATCCCACTTCTTCTCATTGTCATACTGCCGCAGGAGCCGGGCCTTGTCGGGAGGCAGGTTCATGGAGCTCTGAGGAGAGAACCTGAGTCAACAGGGTTGAAAACTCCCTGCACCCAGAGGAGAGAAAGGGAGAGCATGCAGGCCTTTCCCCTCCTGGGCCCTCGGCTTCACCCTAACACTCTGTGGCTGATAAGGAGGGCTCGGAGAGGAGTGATGGTCCTGCCTCCCCACTTCATATTTAGTTCAGTTTGGTTGAGCAATGTTTTCCAATTTAGTGAGTTGAGATTAACTTTATTTTGAATGAAAACAAACATTAAAACCGAAGAGGCTAGAAGATATGAGAAATCCCTCCAAGTAGGAAATACAATGTTTCACGAAGCTTTTTTTCTTTTCTATTTTAAGTATATACATATACATAGGCACACACACCAGTCATGTCATAAAATGTGTTTCTTAACTTGGGACAGGGCAAAAAAGTTTGAAAGCTACCTGTTTAGAACAGCAACTTTCAATCTGCTTCTCCCCCACAGCTGGAGGGATGCCTGGCCTTCCTGTATCATACACGACCATGGGTGGACGCCAAGCCAGCCATAGCTTATATGGATGCCACGAGTCTACCCCTTTGCCCCATATCAGGATGCAAGTACATGAGAAGGATACTGACATAAAGATAACAGCTCATTTTTTTAAGGAAATAATTTACAAAATTTCAGTTCTTTAATTTTTTAGTAGCAAGTTACTTATGACACACTTCCCAATTAATGAAGACACAGGCAAGTGTCCCAATCCCTTCCTGAAAGACACTCTAACCTGGAATACAGAAGGGCAGACCAAGAGTCATCTTATTTTGCTCACTACTGTTTGCTGAATGAATAAAGGAATAAAAGCGGGCATGAGTGAGGGAAACCCAAGGCACCCATGGGCTAGTGCTATGCAGGCCAGCAGCCGTACCTTCCCCTCCTTGATCCCCACCCAGCCAAGCTTCTCTTCTAGCCAGTGGGGCTGCCTTCGCTGCAGGTCACAGCCTTTGCCTCTAAAGGCAGATCACTGCACCTGCCCCTAGTGCCCATACTCCCAAATCAAATATGATTTCCTACCTGAAGTATGATAGCTGTCTGATAACCCACGTGACTTCCCACAAATCCAGCCTCTCCCCCGAGCCCGTGGCAGACCACCTGGAAGGCCTTCCCCTCCTCTCTCACTCTCTCCCCACTACTCACTGCTCCAAGTTCAGCTCTAACTCTCCGGCACCCAAGCATGGCCAATGTTTACATCTATCTGCCCACTCCTTGACATTCTCATCCCTGGGGACATGAATTGTGTGCTCCCAGGATTCCGAGGAGACACACAAGCCCTGTGTTATTCCAGAAGTGGAAACATGCTAGGAGTGGGCCTTGCATTTTCTAAGAATCTGAGAGACAAACCTTAAATATCATTTATTTCTGTTAGACATATTATGCATTTGTCTACACACATCCTATTAACTAGCTAGACACTCATCTAGCCCCCCAAGGTCGGTGTCTATTCATATGGTCTCCAACCCCTGATGATGTCTAATACTCTGATAGGCCTCTAGTGGCGAGGAAGTAAACGGTAAATATAAGGTTAAGGCATCCTCGTTCTGAGTAATGGGCCCAGCTCTGGGCCAGAAACCCAGTCACTAAAGCTCAAAAAAGGAGAATAGTTGGGATTTTTGCTCAGTTTTTAGGTATAAGCCAAAACGGGGCAAGGGAGAGAAGACAAGAAGGGGAAGAGGATCCCACATCACATCCCTCTTCACAGTTTCTGCTGCCCTGCGAGTCTGCCTGCACTCCTGCAGGAAAGAGGGACTAATCAAACCCCCCCCACTCCTGATGCAGTAGGGACGGCTGGTTGGGCAAATACAATCCCGAATGTTCTCTCTGAAACTACTTGGCTAAGGGCCATTCTCAGCCTGTCTGTGTGGAGAAGAGGACAGGGGCGGGAAGCCACAACAAAACAGGGACCCCAAAGTCAAAGGTGAGCCCAGACCAAGGTCTCTCTCCTAACCGTAGCCAGGCTGCTGCTGGCTAAGCCCAAGTGAGAGCAGAGAAGACACAGACCTCGGGCCTGGATCTGGCTCTGTGCACATCTCAAGCCCTTCGTTGTCTTCTGCCTATTTCTCCCAAGTCTGTGCCATGGAAATAGAAATAGTTGTCCCCCCTGGAAGAAAGCGACTGGCAGAGAAGGGGGAAGCCTGCCGCTGGGGAGGCAGACATCACATCCGGTCTACACCAACTTCCTCAGCCACCAGCTGTCAGCTGCTACAGCCTGACACTACCCCACAAGGCGAACTGGGGAGAAAACGTCTGGTGCCCCAGGGGCTTTGAAGATGGAACAAAGTCACCCCCTTTGGGAGCCCTAGCCCAAGAGCATGGAAAAGTGGAAAAGGCATACCAGGGTTCAACCTTTAGATGCCCTGGAGAGATGCCCACCCCTCCAGGAGTAGGGACAGGGGTGGCAGAAGTATGAATCAGCTCTGACCACAGGCCCACAAGCTCCAGGCTCGAGCTTTCGGTGGCACTTTCTGGGCAGTGATGCTGGCTTCTCTGTTTCTTTGGGGCCCAAGTGCGACGGGGAAGGAAGTGGGGAGGGGAATTCCCCCACCCCCACGCCGTCACCAGCACTAGCATACAGAGTCAGTACCCACCTGTCGCGGGCTTCTCTCCGTGACAGACAAGGGCCCTGGGGCTTCTGCAGCTACCCGATACAGGCATGAGCCCAGCAGGGCTCTGACATCCTGAGTTCTGGGGACAGCCAGTGTCACGGAGACAAACGTGACACATTCCTGTCTCCATCAAAGGTGCGTTTACTTGACACTTTTGTTCAGTGGTTCCACAGAGATGGTGAGCTCTCGTAAGGGAGGAGCCAGGCTCAGTCCTTGCTAATTGCTCACTGAGACCCTTGCTGACCAGAAGGGGGCGGCGCGACTGACTTGAAGCAGAGGCACTGAACATCGGAGTCAGAGGGCGCAAGATCAACTGTGCGCTCTTCAGAGCTCATCCATAAAATGGAGATAATCTCACTATTTCACAGGGGTTTATGAGGATTAAATGATAAATATTTTATATCTGGATGTGTCTGGAACACCATGGGTGTTCCACTGTCTTCTTCCCCTTCCTCCTGAAAATCTCGGGTAATGTTCTTGCTTCCCTGCTTCTGGGTTGTCTCAGTCTCTGCCTCTGTCCCTCCTTCAGCGCTGCTTCTCAATCACTCAGGACACAGCCACCCATTGCCCCTACCCCCAACCCCCACACCTCTCACCAACCCTAAGACTAGGAGGTAGTTAAATACCAACATCCTCGAGAAAAGAGACCCCGGAGAGATGGGGGGTGAAGGAGAAGATGAACTTACACTGAAAGCAACTCTGAGACTGATTCCTACATCAGAACAACCAGCCAGAAATCTAATAATAAAAACCTATAACGGGAAGCAGCAGAAAGGGGAGGATCTGACGCTTCTCCAGCAGGGCTGTTCTGGTTTACTGCCAGTTTGAGGTCAGGCACAGAGCCCTGCTCAGTGCCTAACCCCCTCCTGGGTTCTGTGGGAGCAAGGCTTCCTTACTCCCCACCCAAGCCCTGTCAGCCCCCGTGAAGTCAAGGAGGAGGAAGGTAGCTCTGGTCACAGAGGTTCCCTTCCCTTTCCTGCTCTGTACTTGTAGCCTGTTAGCCCCTCCTCGTTTCCTTCCCATTGCAGGGTAAGGGAAATGCCGGTGGGGTTGGAGTTTCCTTAGAAGGTGTGGGTCCCTGCTCTGGAACTCACCCCTGACTGTCAGCCTCCTCTGGCCCGGCCTGGGGAAAACCCAACCAACAGAAGTAGGAACCACCAAAAACTCCCAACTGTTTCTGTTGGTCCCAGTCAATCACGATGAGTCTTAGGAACAGAAATGGCACGGCTCTGCTGAGAGGCAGGGAGAGGGATGTGTGAAATTTTCCCGTGAAGGGGATTCTGGAGGCTTTAGGGAAGGCAGGCGGGGACTGTTTATTCCGAGCAAATCCAGAATGTGAGTTGGTTTTCTTCATATTTTCCCCCTCAAAACCATCTTCCCACCAGGTCCCTTATGGCTGACATGTCTCCCACGTGTGGTAGGCCCAGTCCCCATACTCAGCCTGTGGGGTTGGTGAGCCTGGAAAGCTGAATCTAGAACTTCCCCAGAGACTAAATGAGACGCCATCCTGGGCACCACCTGCTGCTAAGCCCCTGGCCACAGCTGCCAACAAGTCCTCTTGGGCACCCACAGATCAGCCCATTGTACAGATGGGCAGAAGCAGAATGTGGTGAGGAGGCACAAGGTTGGGGAGCCCAGGAGACGGCTGTAAGTGGCGCTGGAGCTCTGTGTCCCCGCCCTGCGATCCTGCCCTGCGTTCCCTCACAAACCAACAGTCCTGCCCAAGCCAACAGCAAAGCAAGCAACACCAGGCACAAAGGTCCGTCCCCAGCTGCCAAAAGGACAGAGTACTAGGAGTGGCCCAGCCCGCCCTGCCCTCCACGTATCTCTACTGGTGGGCAGGAGGCACAGCTGTGGCCAGCTGGGCACTGCTCCCAAAGGGCAAGAGCTCAAGGAGGTGGGAGGTACCAACTCCTGCCGCCTCGCCCCCCTCGGCGGCCACTGCCAGCCCTGCTGCAGTAGCAGCTTCCAGACAATGAGAGTTATTTTCAGCCAGCGCTTTAACACAAGCCAGCTGGCGAGGGTGCAGGGCGGGAACCCTCCGCCCAGCCCGCCCAGACAGCAGACGCTGGCCCCGCCCACTGCCTACGCCCAGGCCGCCTAGGCGTCACTGTTTATCTCCTTTCCGCGCAGCTCCTCCTCCCGCCCCCCCCCCGCACCCACCCCCCGCCAAACTGTAATCCTGTCTAAAAGAAACCCAAAAAACCAGAGAGATTGATCACAGATCCAATAGCTGACATTCATTATGTCCGGATCCGGGAAGCAGAGCAGGCCCTCCAAACACGCCCCCTCTTTTCCCCAGTCCCGCGACTGGCAGGAGTCGGGCTGGGGAGGAAGCGGAGCGAGAGGGGGCCAGGTCTCCCTGCCAGCCAGAAAATGAGGCTCAGGACGGCTATCCTGACCTCCCTCCCTCCCGTCTGTCTTTCCAGACCTTAGGCTCGGAGATGATCGCTTGAGACAGCCTGGAATGAACTGGAGCCAGCTGTGAAAGGTTCCGGGAGAAGAACCATATCCTGTGGCAGAAAGGCAACCGAAACCGGGTTTAGGACACTTGGCTGGAGGGAGCGGCAGCGCTCCCCATCCAGATGGAGTGGGGGCGAACACTTCCCTCGGGCCCCTGCACATCAGACAGTTCAAGGATGGTAAGGGGTGGGCTCCAGGCCTCCAGCCCTGGTGCTGCCGCACCCCACAGCCTCAGCAGCAGGGCTCCCTCTGTTCCTCATCACCTTCTGGCTGCAAGCCCCTACACAGGACCCAACTCTAGCCACACACAGCTTCCTCGAGGCCTGAGCTGCCCTGTTACACTTATGGGAAAGGTGCTGGGGTACCGCATGACAGAAGACATCAGAAGAGTGGGTGCTCCTTGACTTGAGTGTCCACAGTGGTGTTAGGCCTAGCCTCCTGTTTTTGTTGACTTGGAGCTGTCACTCTGGGGACAAGCTGCCAGGGGAAAGCCAGCTTGCACAGACTCAGAGCCCTGTCTGGAGAACATGCTTCTGTGGTCACTGATGACTCTATAACCAGAAATGACTTGCTGAGCACTTATGGGCCAAGTCCCTGAGCAGCCTGGAGGAAAAAGAGATGGATTCACCAGATGTCTCAGGCTGAACTCTGCAACTCACACCAGGGAAGTCCGAGGAAGGAGAGGCCCTAGAAGGCCAGCATCAAAGAGGTAGCTTTTTCCCAAATACGACCGTATTCCCGAGGCCTCTTCTTCACCCTGGAGGACCCTTCCAGTGGATCCTGAGAAGGCAAAGGAAGTTGGCCATCTCCCCGATGCCAGCAAAACCCCCAGGTCTACCTCTATCACACCGGAGGCCTCACACCTGATATCAGATAACCTCTGTAGGTAACCTGGCCCCCAGCCGCCAGGTGAGGCCATCCCTTCTGGCCTCCTCCATCAGGATGCACACAAGCTCACAGAGAGGAACTCATGTTAGCTCTTCCCAACCGAGCCCCCAGGCCCTTGCTGAACAGCCACTGCCTCGGCAACCTGATCTGTCTGCTGGCTCCTCAGCCCCTCCTCGCGGTTAGCCAGACCCACACACTCCCCAGTTACGCAAAATGGAAACTATTCTGCTGGGGGCAGCCGGGTTTCCAAAGATGAGGAGGCTTGGGGCAGAGCCTCCCATTCTCTCTGTGGCCAACCAGGGGGTTCCCCCTTCTCCTCATGATATTCTCCCCTCCTGCCTGGGGAGCCCTGAGAGGCAGCGCTGCCTCTCAGAGGACACAACATCCCACGAGCATTTTCCTCTCTCCCCAGACCACCGCCTGTTACTCACTGAGACCCAATACGTGCCCCTCCTAGGGCCTCGCATCCATACCTTCCCTTCCATTCCCACTGTCACCATCAGATAGGCCCTTACTGTTTACTCCTGACCTTCTAGGATAATCCTCCAGCTAGCATCCCTGTTTCCTGCTTCCAGCTCTCTTTCCCACCAACCTGCACATGATGAAATTTCTCAACTTCTCAGCACCTAAGAGAAATCACCTCTCTTCTCAGTTCTGACAGAACTCTTCTCTTGACTCCTTAATCATTTACACAAAAAAAGTCTCAACTCCTTGGCCTGCTGTTCTTAGCATCTTAAAATAAGAAAGAGCTTCAGAGATAAGATTCTCCCGCAGGCTGGCCCCTTGTCCTCTGACCAGCCTTGTCCTCTTCCGGACTTTCTCCTGGAACGGCCACGCTTGCCATAGGAGCTGCTTGTAACTGATGTTTCCCCAATCTTCTGAATCCCTACCTATTACTGACTCAAAATCCATCAGCTCTGTGACCACCCAACCTAAAATCATCAGCCCCTCTTGTGAACTCCAAAGCCTAATCATACATGAAGAATGAAATGGCAGAGACCTTGTTATCCCCCACCCTCTTGTCCTCATCTTCCTGAGTAATGAACCTCCGATGTTCAGTTGACTACTTGGCAGCCCAGAATTAATGTATTTCTCATCTTCTCTTGAATTTAGGTATGGCTATGTGACCATATAGGACAGAAACAGAAGTAGTGTATACAATTTCTGACAGGTGTCATTAAGGGGAAGGAGCATACCCTTCTTTTCCCCTTTCTGCTTCCAGCTGGGGAAGGAGCTCTGAAATGCAGAGGTAATGGCTGGAACTTCAATAGCTATTCTGGACCATGAAGTGACCTTGGAAATGAAGTCCAGATAGATGAAGCAACAAGAAAGAAAATACTTGGTCACTGATATCATGGACCTCAGTCCAAATTAAATGTCTTCCCTGTAGTGTCATTCATGTGTGTGTTTCCTCTATTCACAATGAGAACATGAATTCCTTGAGGGTAGGGGTCATGCCTTATCCCTTTTTGAATCATGTGCAGGTGCTTAATGAGTAACTGATTGATCCTGCTACTACTTCTCCTCCTACCACCAAGTTCTTTTTTCGCCCCTGGTTATTCTTGGAGGGGATTACCCAATTTCTCACTATTGTCCTTTCTATTTCTGGGCTCTCTCTCCTATCATCTAATTTAATGTAGCCCAAATCACTTTCTTTATTTGCTGCATCTCCCTCAGCAAGCTCCCACTCCTCATTCAGAATTTCAACTCTGTCCTTCAGTTCATGCCATAAATCTGAGCCACTCTCCTGCCCTTCTTTTTAATCGGCCTCATTTTAGAGCCTGCTAGACCCTAGGCTCTCCAGCCCTGGGATTACCACCAGATTATTTACCACTGTAGTGCTCTATAAATATTGGGCAAGTTGAACTTCCCCATCCATATATTCCTCTTCCTCCTATTTTTAAGTGTTCTGCTCCATGACACCCCAGAGAGATCATTCCCAAATGTCAGCAATGCCTCGTCTTCAATTCAAAATAGGTGAGATCCTACCTTTTCCAGCAAATCTTTCATAAGTGGTAAGATTCCCACCCCCACCCCCAACAGTGTCTAAGTACAACACATGTACTAAGCCTTCAAAAATGTATTCGGAGAGCTGTGATTTATGGTTAATGTCTTCTTGCCTTTTCTTGGACATCCAATAAATATCCTATCATAACCTCTGAGTGTGGTTAAAGCAGTAACTGATGGGCCATACCGCCCTGGCATGAATCCTGACTTTACCACTTACTAGTTATGTGGCCTTGAGAGAATCATTTAACCTCTATGAGCCTCAGTTGC
Organism: Enhydra lutris kenyoni; assembly: GCF_002288905.1. Taxonomy (NCBI): domain Eukaryota; kingdom Metazoa; phylum Chordata; class Mammalia; order Carnivora; family Mustelidae; genus Enhydra; species Enhydra lutris. Next base: position 8,266,707 of record NW_019154140.1, read on the forward strand.
CTCATCTATAAAATGGAAGTAGAAATACTATCTCCTTCATATGGTTGCTCTGATGATAAAATCTGTTAATATATGTAAAGTATTTATTTAGTATATGTAAAGCATTTAAATCAGAACCTAGGTAGTAAATGTTACACAGAGTGCTAGCGATGTGTTTTTGTTTGGGTTTTTTTATTTGGCACATAGCTGGAAAACAACCATACACCAAGCACTAAGGTAAGAGCTGGGAATATTAAAATAAATAGGGTGGGATCCCTCCATTCAGGAAGTTTGTATCCAGAGAGCAAGGTAGATGAGCAAAGCAGGGGTGAGTGTAGGTAGCACTGCTGGGAGAGAGGGCACGCATGGTCCTGTGGGGACCTGGGGAGGCAACATCTAATTGGACAGAGGAATGAAGGAAGGCTTCCTGGAAGAGACCCTGGAGGACTTAATCTTTTTTTTTTTTTTTTCAAGATTTTATTTATTTATTTGACAGAGACAGAGAGAGAGGGAACACAAGCAGGGGGAGTGGGAGAGGGAAAAGCAGGCTTCCCCTTGAGCAAGGAGCCAGATGTGGGCCTCGATCCCAGGACCCTGGGATCATGACCTGAGCCGAAGGCAGCCGCTTAACGACTGAGCCACCCAGGCGCCCTGGAGGATTTAATCTTAAACATCAGGCAGAGGGGAGTCAGGCAAAGGCAATGAAGGAGGGGAAGATGGTGATATTCTAGGCAAGGAGATAGCACCTCTATGACATGGAAGTGCAAAACATCCTAAAAAGTCCAGAAAGCCCTAAGTGATTTGCAGAGATGAAATGACAGTGTATAGGAGGAAATTACAGTAGGCGGGGAACAGTCTGAAGACAAAGGGGCTTAGGAGCTAAGGTAAGCAGGTGGCCATGAAGAGAATAATGATGCCACTATTAAAATGAAAATAGTAATAATGACAAAAGCTACCATTTATTCACAGAACCGTGATAAGAGCTATCCATGAATTATCTCATTGAATTCTCACAACAAGCCTATGAAGCTGGGACTATCATTACTCCCATTTTAGAGGTGAGTTAGCAAAGGCTTGGGAAGGCTGTGGAACATGCCCATATTCACAGAGCAAATATGGGGTGGAGCCGGGATTTGAACCCAGGTCTGACTTCAAAGCCTGAGCTTGTAACCCAACACAATGAGGCAATGAATTACATTAGGCCTTTTCTGTGCCTTTTCAAATTGCATGCACCCTTAGGATCAATACAATCAATCTTCCTCACGGACCACCCCCCGCCAAACCACCCAGAGTTCACACGCTGCTCCTTCCGCTCCTTCCTCTGAACTTGCTCCTTCCTCTGAACTTGCACGAGGTTTACTGCCCTTCACCTCCTATTGGCAATCGTATTCAATCACACCTTCAACAACGCTATGTTATCACACACTGTGCCAACGGGAAGACACGTTTTGCTTTGTGGTCACTCCTATATATTTACAAAGAAAGAGGAAATTGCAATTTATAAACACCTGCTCTGGGCCAGGCGCTGTGCTAGATCCTTTAATTACAAGATGTCATGGAAAAATCACTTCTGTCTCATATTGTTATTCACCTTTCATATTTTATGCTATTTCCCAAACTACGCTGTAAGCTCCATGAGGGCACACACTTTGCCTTGAACACATTTTCCTAGACAAGAGTGTCTGGTTCCCAGAGGAAGCTCCATAGACACCGCGGGCCAGCCATGTGGACAGCAAAGGCCAGCTGGGGGGCAGCACGCCATCTCACCCAGTACACGGGCGAGGGACCCAGCTCTGGCTTTCCAGGAGTCTCATTATAAAACCAGGAGCTTATTATCAAACCATAAAACTTAATGAATCCCTTCCTACCTCCAGATGATATGTGGGACAGGCACGACTCCTGCTTTATGGAAGGATAAACTGAGGCCCAGCATGGGCACACATCCGTCGCAAGTGATATGAGCCGGGGAGAGCACTCCAAGTCTTCTGTCGCCTTGCTTTCTCAATTGCTCTCAAATGTGGGTCTGTTCTCAGGGCTGCCGTGTTCCTGTCCTCTTGGGGGAGGAACCATAATGACCCCATTCTGCTCTTCCCCATGAGCGGTTTTCCCAACACGGTCCCCCTCATGCCTTTAAGGACGGCCAGAGCTTGACACAAGTGTCATGGGTGCCCACACCCCAATTCCATCTTTGAGTGTCCCAGATTTTTTATGTCTCGTTTGACCGTCCCCCCCTAGAAAAACAGCAACAACAGCTTCTCTCTGGGGTTAGCCTTCCGAGAGTTACCACCCCATGACCCAAAGAGATCTTGATTCTTCTCTGTGTTTTTCAATGTCTGGCCCCCTCAGAACCATTTCCACTCAGGGCCACAGATGTGGAGGAGAACATTCCTGAGCATCTCTTACACACCAGGCACTTTTACTCACATAATCTCCCTTACTGCCTTCAACAACCTCTGCAGGGAACTGTTACGCCTGTTTAATTGGTGAGAGGATGTAGAATCTGAAACAAACTGGTTCGAGATCACACAGAACGTGGCAGAACCCAGATTCAAATCCAGATAAATGGCCTCCAACATAACTTTTGCCAGAATGTGGCTCTTTCTACCATGTCCTGCCATCTCTTTACCAAAATAAATAAATAAATAAAATCTCCATTTCTAACTTGGGAAGGTCCACCTGGATTCATCAGACTGGCTTTGGTTGATCATTAAACAGTGGTTCCTTGCCCAGCACAACTGGGGCAAAACCAGCTAAACAAGGTGTGCCAGGCACCTCAAGTTCACGGCTTCCATCTCAGAGTAAGAAGGAGACCCTGCAGAGCAAAGAGACAAGGGAACTGCCTTCTTGAACACCACATGGTGACAATGCCCTCGTATAAGTGGCATCTTAAACATTCAGAGTACTATGGGTAACAGTAAGGACTTTGCAATCACGATGACCTAGATTTGAATCCTGGTACTTTTTATGAGATAGTGGGAAAGTTACTGAAATTTTTTTTTTTTAAGATTTTATTTATTTATTTCACAGACAGAGATCACAAGTAGGCAGAGAGGCAGGCAGAGAGAGAGAGAGGAGCAGGCTCCCTGCTGAGCAGAGAGCCCAATGCGGGGCTCGATCCCAGGACCCTGAGACCATGACCTGAGCTGAAGGCAGAGGCTTAACTCACTGAGCTACCCAGGCGCCCATTACTGAATTTCTTTGAACCGAAGTTTCTTCATCTAAAAATGCAGATTACGGTATCTACCCTTATAAGAATTAAGTGAAGGAATGAATGAATGAAAAGGATTTTGCATGGCACCTGGCATGTGAGAAGGATTCTATAAACAGCACCTGGGGTGAGTCACAGCTGACTTGAGGTGTCATAGGCCTTTAAAATACATCAAGGTGAGAGTATATTGACAGAGTGGAACAATATAGGTTAAATATATTTATTTATATGTTTCTTAACTCTCTAGGTTAGAGCAATTACACACACATCCCCTTTGAAAGATCAGACCGAGATACCAACAACCACTCAGGAGATTCACAGGAAAGCTAGGACCAGAATTTGAGGAGACACAAATGAGTCATTGACGAAGGCGCCCTGCTGAGTGATCTGGGACAATTTCTCTAACCTTTTAGAGATTTTGCTAAGCTGTCTTTAGTGTTCGACCTCATTGCAAATCCCTTATTTCCCCATTGTCTCCTGACTTCCTCAAGTTAAATCTGCAGCCTGCAAACCTGAGGTCTGATTTCTACCGCAAATCTCTATTTTTGGCCCCCTCAACCAACCACTCCTCTAGCAAGTCTGTCCTCTCCTTGGGATTGTGCCTGACCTCCCAGTCACCTGAAGGGCTATGCTGTCTATGGGGACAGAAAAAAAGGCAAGAGAATGCTTCAGCCCCCAGTTTTATTTGACCAATAGACACTGATGATTGTCAAGTATTTCCTTCGATCCCAGACTTCTCCTTTGAGTTTCAGCTTTAAATACCCAACTGCAGGGGCACCTTGGTGGCTCAGTGGGCTAAGCCTCTGCTTCGGCTCAGGTCATGGTCTCAGGGTCCTGGGATCGAGCCCCGCCATTGGGAATCTCTGCTCGGTAGGGAACCTGCTCCCCCTGCGTCACCCCACCTGCCTCTATGCCTACTTGTGATCTCTCTCTCTGTGTCAACTAAATAAATAAAATTTTTAAATATTCAACTGCCCATTAGACATTCCCCTTGGACTTCCACAATCTCTGTGACCTCACGTGCTTCAAACTGGCCTCATCGGGTTTCCTTCTATGTTATTTTCTCTCCTGCATTCTCAACCTCCATTTAACTCATCCCAGCAAGCTAGAAAACTGGGGTGGGGGGGGCATCCCGCATTCCCCCCATATTCCTCATGTCCATCTTCCCAAGGTCAAATCTAATCAGTTGTCAAGTCCCCCACATTTCTTTTCATAACCACCTGGCGACTCTGTTGCACGGTCTCCATCACGCACTCCAGCCCTTGTTCAGGTTCCCACTGTCATCACCACACCATCCAGGCCTCCTTGACCACTCTCGCCGCACCCTCCCCTCCCGCCACCACTCAGCCTGATACCTCACACTCCAACAACACTGAGCCACTGCACGAGGATTCTTGACATATCTATCTGCTCTGCCTCACCTTGCTGCCTCTACTCAAGCTGTCCCCTCTACCCAGAATGCTTTTCTCTCCGACACGTCTCTCCAACTCCTAATTATCCCTTTAGCCAGCCTTGATTTCCTCCCACAGGCAGGAGTCCCCGAGCCCCACCTCTCCTCCGTGCCCCCAGATGCTCCTGCATTATCGATCCTGCTGCACTTCCCAAACTGTAGATTGCAATTACATGTTTAGTGTGTTTGTCTCCCTCTTTAGACTGCACTCCTGGGGGCAGACACTGTCTTAGTCATCTTTACTTTTCTGGCACTTAACATAATTCTAAGTGCTCGGTAAGTGCTTAGGGAGTGAATGAAGGCGAGGCTGCAGTCAGCAAGTCTTTGAAGGCTGGCGCTGGGTCCTTCTCTCACCTCTCCAGCCAGGGAAGACAACAACACCTTAAGCATTCTCAGCTCACAGCCTCAGGCCCTCCAGAGTACTGATGTGACTGTCACCTGCCCTACCATAGAGTAAGAAGGGAGTAACTGTCTGCCCTCTTGCCTCCAGAACGATCAGAAGCAACTGGTGGTGTTTTCATACTGTTATGACACCACCGCGACATTTCCCTGGGCCTCTGCAGCAACAGGTAGGAGAGGATTTCTTTACGATTCTTGGAAAGAATCAACTGAGAAGCCAAATGGCACCATGCACTGTCTAGCTGGCTATCCCTCACCTCCTGAGGTTATGCTCTAAACATCTAACAAGGATATTCTGGAGAAATGACAAATAAGTGCTCTGGGAGCCCACCAGGACCAGCTACCCCATAAAAGCACAGATTCTTAATTCCTTAGTCACCCACGATGCCAGTAGTAATTAGCCGACCCAAAGGGAGAAGCAAGAACTGCTATTGGACCATCATTCTGGAACTCATGCCAGATGCACTGGAAAATAATCTGCAGACGTGAGCACTTTACAAGGGATTCACCAAGTGTCCTGGCTGCCAAGGGCCTGAGGATAATGAGCGCTTGTGTGATGCTGATTCCGCTGAGCAGTGAGTAAAAACAAAATAACCACAACCACAAACAAGAAGCCTGTCCAAAGTAAGGGGCTCAGGCATATCCTGGACACATAAGGTTCAAAAAAGACACTCTTCCCCAGTTAGCTCTTATCCATCCATCCATTCTAGGACATTGTCTGGGCCTCACCCTAAGGCTGGCATCAAGGGTAGGGGAGTATGTGATCTCCAATCTGCAAATGAACCCACATAAGAGTGGCCCCTACACCCCAGGATTCACTACTGTCCAGGAGCACACGTCTGGACCTGGGCAGGCTTGTGCTAGCTCTTCTGGCCTTGGTAAATGCCCCAGTCCAGAAGCCTCTTAACATCCAATCCTTCTGGGGTGCCTAGGTGGCTCTGTTGGTTAAGAGTCTGCCTTTGGCTCAAGTTATGATCCCAGAGTCCTGGGACTGAGCCCTGCATCTGGCTCCCTGCTTAGCAGGGAGTCTGCTTCTTCCTCTCCCTCTGCGGCTCTCTCTCTCTGTCAATTAAAATAAAATCTTTAACATCCAATCTGTCCACGGCTATACAAGAAATGAAATGTGCTAAACGGTGGGCCAAGGGTTACACCAGTTCCTAAGGGCCCTAAGGCCTGTGGGTAGGTCGACTGGGAAAACAAGGGGACAACAGTGCGGTATTTAGTTCAGTGATCTGACAACTTGTGCCACCAGTTGGCACAAAACCAGTCCCTACTCATCAATGGCAATTCATATGTCTTGACTATTCTTTTTGGGATCCTTGATACTAGATACCTGACGTGAAAAGGTTAGTGGTCTTAGAACATTTCTACTTAAAATTTACTAAGTGCCCACTATGCCAGACACAGCCCTGGATTTTTTTACATCCTATAAAATCCTTAGAAGCCAAGTATTATTATCCTGATTATACAGATAAAGAAACTAAGGCTCAGGGAAATGAAGGCACTGGCCCAAGGTCACAGAGATAATAAATGGCAGAGCCAGAATTTAAATCCAGATTCACGGAGTCCCAAAGCTCTTGAACACGCAAAAGGAATCCCTGAACTCCTTGTAGTTTCCCAGGCCAGACTTCTTATTCCTCCACCAGCCAAGAGCACAGAGTGACTCCAGGAGATCTTGAGAGCATCAGGCTTGAGGAGCCCTGGAAAGACAAGTATTTAAAAACTCTACTTCTATCCCAGTGGGCTACGTAAATAACAAGACTGAATAATACAGACTTCAGAGGAAGCCCTACAAACCTGTTGTTGGACCCTAATATGCCTCCCAAAGAGCTCCCTAAAGTCCCGCACAGCTCACACCCAGGCCTATGAACCCCAACCCTTCCCAGAGCAGGTACTAAAGGGAGAAAATGGAACAGTGTGTGGGGAGGAGACACATTTCTCCTCCACTTAAATACAGCCCAGGACCTCTGCAAATTAAAAGCTCCCTCTTTACTGAATCCACTCAGCTTTAGTTATAGGTCGTACTTTTTATTTTTGTAACCAGCCAACCCGCCAAATTATAGGCTCGGGCCACTGTTAGGCACGCCAAACACTGGGGCCAGCAGAGGCACTGCCCTTTCTGGCCTGAGGGTGGGTAGAAGAGTGAGGACTGAGCACCAGTCAAACCTGAAAAGGCAGAGGGCATGACCACTCTGCTGTGCTAAGTTGAGTGAGGAGTCTGGCCTCGCTTAGGCCACTGTGCTGCCCAGAGGGGAGCAGGATTCCAGGGGTCCCACACAGCAGCCATAGTGAACTCTTCTCCCATACAAGTACTAACCAGGCCTGACGCTGCTTAGCTTCTGAGATCAGATGAGATCGCGAATGTTCAGGGTGGTATGGCCACAGACCATAGTGAACTTTTCATACTATAAAGCAGATCAAGTCATTCCCCCGACAATCACATCCAAACTCCTTACCAAAGCTGATACGGTCTCCCATGATCTGGGCCCCGCTCAACTCTCTCCAGCGTCCTTGTCAACCAATCTGGCATTCCCTTGGGTCCTGAACTGTGCAAAGCTCCTTCCCACTCTACAGCTTTGCACGGGTTGTTCTCTCTTCCTAGAAAACCCTTCCCTGAGGTCTTTGCATATGGCTACGTGATAGATCAGGGCAGGTGGGTCTGCAGAACCAGAGTAGAGAGACCACGAAAGGATACCCCAGGCAAGTGATGAGGACCAATTATGGCGGTGGTAGTACTATTGAGAGAAGGTGGGAGGAGCAGTAGCCTAGTGTGACTCCCGGGGGTCTGGCCTGGATGACTCACTGAAAGAGGGTGCGGTGTCATCCTTCTGCCCTCTATGCCGGTAGCATGCAAAACAACACTAGCAGGTAGAAAGGGGCTCACAAACATTGGACACTATTACTATGTGACATACGAGTGACATTTATTAAGACCCTACCATGAACAAGGCATTGCTAATAACACAAATTATTTAGTGCAAGACAATATTTCACCCTAAAGGAAGGCAAGACAGTCTTGGCAAAGGAAAGAATTAGCCCAGAACCTGGTAACTAGAAGCAGAGTCTCCTAAATTTTTGGATTCCTGCAGTTCAGGGTAACGTCCGGATCATCTACCCAGTTTTGCTTACATCAAATTATTCTGATTTTGTAACCTTTAAGGACTGAGTTGGCATCTATTTCTCCTATATTACCATCGTTCAATTTAAAGAGCAAACCCATGAATGGCCATGAACCACTTATCAACTAATCTCTATTCCCTGTTGGAAACCGGGCAAGAAGGCCTCCCCAGCCTTTTGTAACAATCAAACAAAAACTCTCTGTGAACTGCCCATCTGTCCTGATCCACGCTCACTCCCTTGTCTGCACCTGGGCTCCTCTGTCCCAGCAGCAGGGCTCCTGGCTGCCCCCTACATGGCTGGCTCGTTCTTCTCTTTAGTTCCCTCCCCTATGCTCTGGCCCGCAACAGCCTCCTCAACCACAGCTGTCACCGTTAACACCCGATGGAAAGTCCATGTCCTCCTTAGAGCACTGCCTGATCAGCAGTCCTCTGCCACATGATCCTTCCCTAACTCTCCAGTCCTTCTGTGCTTGTAGCTGCGTGACACCCCGTCACTTCAGGATCTCATTTGGTCTTCCCACATGCATGGGATGGGGCGAGACAAAGAGCATCCCCAGGTTATGGATAATATATCTGAGGTACACAAGGAGTCTCGTAGATGGTCTGAAGACACACACTTGTTTTAATTCTCTGGCTGTTCAAAGTACAGTTCTAAGTATATAGCTTTGTCTCTCCAACTTAGATAGTGAGCACTGCCTTCTATTTCTTGGTATTCTCCCAAGTATTCAGCAAAGTGGTGTGTTTACAGCAGGCCCCTAAGACCTATTTCCTTAATAAATCAAGAAAGGAAGAAAAATGAAATGAAAGCAGAAAACCTCTCATAAACTTCCAAGGCTATTTCTGGCCTTCATTTAGAGGGAGGCTTTCTTATGCTCTCTCCTAACAACTTGTTCTTTGCCTCCCAAGGACATATCGTAATTTGCAATGAAGTATTTATTTGCTTAATATCTGTCTTTCCCTGTAAACTACAAAAAGGCGGAGGTGATTATTTGTTTTTTCACCATTGTATACCCAGTGGTATTGCTGGCACATAATAAGTAAAAAACAAAACAAAAAAAACCCCTCCAAAAACCGAAAATCAAAACCAAAACACTTGAATAGCCCATGTCCTAGTGGGGAAAATCTGGCTGACTCCAAAGTGCAAATCTTCCTACCACACCTCTTGGCAAAGGAAGAGTTGTTCTGGAACCTCCCGTCTATTCTGCCGTAGCCTACACAATCCCCTCCAAAGCAGCAAGGCGGGTGACCCCAAGGAGGGAAGGAAACCCTAGCTCACAATGTGGGCTTGGAGTCAGATGGCTTGGATTCACAGCCTGACTTCACTGCTTACTAACTGTGTGATCCTAAGTGAGCTACTTAACCTTCCTGGACCTCGGTTTCCTCATCTACAAAATGCAGATAATAAAACTACTTTGATAAAGTTGTGACGATTAAATGAGATAATATGTGAAGAGCTTTGCAGGGTGCCTGGCATAGCGTTAGCACTGGAAATGTTGGCTGTGAAAATGATTAGCTATCTGTATTCCTGGGAGATAAGAATCTAGAGAACGTGGCTTCCATGGGGATCAGGGCTGCTAAACGGACTTGACTTTGAGAAACTTAACAGCAGTGAAGCCCAGAGCTCACATTTATTCTCTTTGCTCACTTCACCCGCTACAGCTCTGCTGAGGCTGGAGTGTGGCTTTCACCGGCCTAGAAATAAAAGAGGCTAAAAATATACAACCTGTGTCTGGGGGACCAAGATCATGCCTACATTAAAGAATTTAAAATGCAGCCTCAGGGTAGAAGAGCATCTCCTAGGATTCTTTCTACTCCAAAAACTAGGGCCAGCTCAGCACAGGGCAGGGAATGGGCTGTGGCCAGTTGCTAACCCCACTGGTGTCCTTTCTCCCTCTTGCTCTCCTCTCTTGGCTCAGTGCAGAGAATAAGAGGAACTTTTTTTTTTCTTGCCAAAACGTGCACTCCTTCTCTCTTATTTTTTCCCTCCTTTTCCCTCAGAAGAGGAATAAATACATGAGTATATATTGTTAGAAAAAATTCAATCAATGCAAAAGCTTACAGAATAGAAAATGAGTCACTCTTCAGCCCCCAACTTTATCCATTGCCCCACCAAGGGTCACCACAAATAACAGTTTGTTGTGGATTCTTCCAGGCCTTTTTCCTATATGTTTACATATAAACATATGTGGCTTAAAAAGCATTATACATAGGCTTCTTTTTTTAATTGCTTTTTAGATGATTATATGTACACACACACGTCCTGGAGATTCCCATCAGCCACAGCCATTAATATTGAGTGCCTACCTAGTGCCAGTTATTTGGCTGAACAGTGATAAGCATACATAAAGTCTCCACCCTCCTGGAGTCAACAGTCTCAGGAGATGGATAATAAGCAAGTAATCAACAAATAATTTTAAAATGAAAAATAATACAAAAGAAATAAGCAGCATGCTAAGATAGAGAATAATAAGTGAGGGAGGCCTGAGAGGTGGGATTTTTTTTTTTTTAACTGAGACCCGAGGTCTAACCTGGGTCAAGCCACTTGAAGATCCAGGAAAAAGGCATTCCAGAAGAGGAAACGGCTTGTGCAAAGGCCCTGAGACAGAAAGGAAATTGTACTGAAATGAAAAAAGGCTAATGTAGAGCTTGGTAAACAGGAGGGTGAGTGAGGTTGAAGAGGTCAGCAGGACCAAATAATGTATAATCTTAAGGGCCAAGGCCAAGAGTTTGCTCTTTTTTTTGTTTTTCTCCTGTATGTACCAAAGGAAGCCATTAAAGGTTTTAGGCTGGTGAAAAAAATAAAAAGTACAGGTTTTAAGCGGTTTTAAATGCTATGTGATTTCTATTCTGAATTTGTTTTGTGGAGAATGAATGGGGAGATGGAGAAAGGGGAAATAGAGGAAGCCAGTTGGTTGGATATAATAGAAGCAAGAACTGGTATTGCTTGGACTAAAGCCATGGTAGTAGAGATAGAGAGAATGGGTAGATCTGAGATATATTTTTGGAGATGGAATTGGCAGGGCTTGCTAATAGGGCATGGTAAAGTGAGAAGGAAAAAATTAAGGATAACTCCCAGCATTTGCCTTGAGTAGGTGAATGGAGAGAAATTGATATTTGGGCACAAAATAGACTATCAGGTTGTTCCCAGTATTTTACTGTTGAACAATGCAGCCCTGAGGATCCTTTATATGCACCCCATGCACGTGTATTAACAGTTCTGTAGGACAGTTTCTTAGAAGATGGCCTGGTCAGAGGATATGGACATTTGAAATTGCTGTACACTATAAAATGCCTTCTACAATGCCTGTACCAAATTGCCCCATTATTAATAGTGTATTAATGTACCATTAAAGACACCCACAGACATCAATCTCTCAAATTTCACCTAGATGATTAGCATTAAAAGTACATAGTTTAAATGTTCATTTCCTTAACTTCTAGCGAGACTAAGAATTCTTTTTTTTTTTATTTTTTATTTTTTATTAACACATAATGTGTCATTAGCCCCAGGGGTACAGGTCTGTGAATCACCAGGTTTACACACTTCACAGCACTCACCATAGTATATACCCTCCCCCATGCCCGTAACCCAATCACCCTATCCCTCCCCCCTCCCCCCAGCAACCCTGTTTGTTTTGTGAGATTAAGAGTCTCTTATGGTTTGTCTCCCTCCCAATCCATCTTGTTTCATTTTTTCCTTCCTTACCCCTCAAGCCCCCCACGTTGCCTCTCAAATTCTACATATCAGGGAGATCATATGATAATTGTCTTTCTATGATTGACTATTTCTATGATTGCTCAGCATAATACCCTCTAGTTCCATCCACGTCGTTGCAAAAGGCAAGATTTCATTTCTTTTGATGGCTGCATAATAAAGAATTTTTTCTTTAACTTTTAATTACATAATTAATACATAAGTACATTCTCCTTGTAAAAAATGTAAACTTTATAAAGCTAAATTAAATTCCCTTTGACTTCTTATTCCTCCAAATATGGTTCCTTCAGTCTCCATCCCAGAGGTAATGGCTGTATACTTCTAGAAATTTTTCTATGCATTTAAAAATCTATATATGCAGGGCACCTGGGTGGCTCAGTTGATTAAGCGTCTGCCTTCGGCTCAGGTCATGATCCGGGGGTCCTGGGAATGGAGCCCCATAGCGGGCTCCCTGCTCAGTGGGGAGTCTGCCTCTCCCTCTCCATTTTCCCCTTCCCTTGCTTGTTCTCTCTCTCACTCACTCTCTCTCAAATAAATAAAAATAAAATATTTAAAAATAAAATGAAATAAAAATCTATATGTGCAATCAAGGATTAAGCATTTTTTTTGAAGTTGTATTTCTAGCAGTCCTTTTAGCATGAGCAAAAAATCTAACTGAAAATTTTTGCTTAAGGCCTAAGTAAGTGACATTTCAGTTGAGACCTTCTCAAGGTTAGTTAACTGCTCCGAGCCCTGGTTTCCTCACCTATAAAATAGAAGGGGCACAAAGGCCTCACAGAGTTGTTGACAAGTTAACTGATTAACACACGTAAAAGCAGGTGGCATCTACCCAACAAATGTTGATTCTCTTTCCTTAACCTCTACAGTTAAATTGAGGCATTTGGTGGAGACCAGAAACTGACCCATTCCTATAAGGATGAAGTAGAAGACTTCACTCAGAAAAAAACATTTTTAATGTTGTCTTGAAAGAGAACTTTTTTCATAGTAAGGCCCCTAAAAACTGAATTTTCCTTCAAAAATTTCAGTATGAAATATTCTTAGCAGTCAAAAAACATATAGGTCATTTAAAAATTATTATTTGTTTTTTTCAGTAAGGCAGAAAGCAAGAGGATTTAAGCATAAAAGCAACTGCTAGAGACTGGTTGTTCCCAGTTCCCTCTCAGGCACACCCTGGGAAGTGGACTGCCTGGACGTTCCCAGAAAATTTAGGCCTGCAGGAGACAGTTACCGCTTGAGACAGGTGGTACCTCCAAACACAGGATATGACCCAACGTTTGGGTCTCACTGCAAGGATGCCACTGGTTCCCCTGGCTTGTCAAAGTACATCCTGTCATCCCTACCTAGATGTTCCTGGAGGTTGAGTGTGTAGTTCAAAAGGGCGGACCCCATCACAAAGTATCCCTAATCAGAATGAAATCAAAATGTCCAGGGACCAGGGACCAGGGACCAGAATATCTCCCTCTGAATGGGATCAGTCAGGTTTCAACAAGAGACATCATTTTATCTGAACTGATAACCAGGGCTGCTTCGCCTTACAAAATATCGAGAGTACTTGTATCAAGGAACTCTTGCTACCTTCCCACTACCTTCTCACTCCTCTAGGCTCAAAGCCAGAAATTTCCTCAGCAGATGCAAGAATAAGCTTTTTTCTTTTTTAAAGATTTTATTTATTTATTTGACAGACAGAGATCACAAATAGGCAGAGAAGCAGGCAGAGAGAGAGGAGGAAGCAGGCTCCCTGCCGAGCAGAGAGCCCGATGTGGGCTTGATCCCAGGACCCTGGGATCATGACCTGAGCCGAAGGCAAAGGCTTTAACCCACTGAGCCACCAGGCGCCCCGCAAGAATAAGCTTTAAACCCCCAAATACCGTGTGTGTGTACATATGCATTAGGGCAGGGAGAATTAGGGGTCACAGGTCTAATCAGATTTTCAGAAGGGTATTTTACCCGAAAGATTCAGAAGCATTGTTCAAAGATCTCTCAAACGTATTCCCAACCTAAAAGAATTTTTACCTTGGCCTGAGGAGCTAACCAGGGGTGGGTTAAGACCAGAAGTGGAGAATGCAAACCCCAAACTGCTCCTTGATAAAATTTACCGTAGGGCCCAAAGTACAGAGGGAATCAGGGAATCAGGCCTTAAACCTAAAGACAGAAGTCATAAAAGAGGTCCCTCTCTGCCTGAGGGTATAAGAGGAAACGGGGAAATCAAGAAAGTACCAAAAACCCATGGTTCTGCCTTCACTTTTACTGCTCCTGGAGCTTGTTCCCCAACTGGGACACAGGACGATGGAGGTACAGATTAGTAGATGATTCTCGGCAGGTGGACAGAACCATTCTTTACAGTGTGGGACTGACCCAAACACGGGAGGATAGTTAATATGCCCGCCCTCAGGCACAAAGTACCAGCAGCACCACCCAGCCAGCATGATAATCAAAACACCCTCTCTTCTTTCCAAAAACTTTCTCCTGGGATCATACCTCCCCCACACAACAACCACTTTTATTTATGGGAACAGAGGTTGGTGTAATGGATAATGTGGATAATGTGTATGGCACAAACATTTATTGGTAGAACCTTTACAGGTTACAAGGTATTTTCACTATGTTTTCTACTTTAAACATCCTCAAAACCCTGTAAGATAGGTATCGTCATTACCCATTTCATAACGAATGAAATTTGCTCAGAAAGAAACATTTTTTAAAGATCTTATTTATTGGGGCACCTGGGTGGCTCAGTGGGTTAAAGCCTCTGCCTTCAGCTCAGGTCATGATCCCAGGGTCCTGGGATCGAGCCCCACATCATAGGGAGCTCTCTGCTCAGTAGGGAGCCTGCTTCCTCCTCTCTCTCTGCCTACTTGTGATCTCTGTCTGTCAAATAAATAAATAAAATCTTAAAAAAATGATCTTATTTATTTAGAGATAGAGTGTGTGTGCAGGAGTGTGGGGAGGAGCAGAGGGAAAGGCAGAGGGAGAGGGATCGAGAACCTCAAGCCGACTGCACTGAGTGCAGAGTCTGACATGGGGCCTGATCCCAAGACCCTGAGATCATGACATAAACCAAAATCGAGAGGGATGTTTAATCGACTGTGCCACCCATGCACCCTTGTAGGCAGTTAGTTCTTAAAACAAGATAGCCATCTCCTAAAGTAGGGAGCCACGCTCATCCCCAACTCTTCCTTAAAGAGGCACTGGTTAACTGGAGGAGGGAAGACATTCTCTAGTCTAGACCTGAGTAGATGAGCAGGTAGGGAAGGAAGAGAATACATACCAGCTCTGTTCATGGTTTTAGGAACCCAGGGGCAAGATGACCAGCCCCAACTCCATACCCCCTGGTGGTAACTCTGAGTGAGGGTGGGAAGGTGGTAAAAGAGATGGGGAGTGGATAGGAGGAAGAGATGAGGACAAGAACTGAACCATCACATCGTAAACACTCTAAACCCTTCCTCTCCTGGCAAAATTCATCATGTAAATAATTCTGCTAGCCCCTTGTGGTTCTGAATATTATTTACAACACTATTCAAGGACCTCAAAGTGCTTAATAAACTGAGAAGAATATGAAAATTCATAAAGCTGGTCAGGGGGCGAGGGGGGTACTCCTTCCAAAACACCCTACCGGGCGCCTGGGTGGCTCAGTGGGTTAAGCCGCTGCCTTCGGCTCAGGTCATGATCCCAGGTCCTGGGTTCAAGCCCCGCATCGGGCTTTCTGCTCAGCAGGGAGCCTGCTTCCTCCTCTCTCTCTGCCTGCCTCTCTGCCTACTTGTGATTTCTCTCTGACAAATAAATAAATAAAATCTTTAAAAAAACAAAACAAAACAAAACAAAAAACAAAAACACCCTACCTACCCAGGTCCTCTCCTGCCCAACACACAACTTCCCAGCCTGTGGATTTGCTGGGAGGGGATGGAAGACAGAAAATGTGAGAGAATCTGGAAAGAGGGCATTTCTGAAAGGTGAAAAGAAAAGTAGAGAGCAGGGTAGGAGGCAAAGACAACCAGAGTATCTCAAGGGCAGAGAGACAAGCTTGACAGTTGGATGTCTTCCTCAGGTGATTCATTCTCCCATGTGGATGGAAAACAACACACAAAGATGTGCCTTTGCTAAGGGAGGCAAAAGACAGCCTGAAACTGAGAACTTGGGAATTCTAGCTGCTCAGGTCATCTTTATCCTGTAATACACTTTTCTTCATGGATGACGATCTTAAAACCCTCAAGTTCCCGACTGGTACTGTTCAAAGAGGGAGCCCTGAAGTACCCAGCAAAGAGCAGGAGGTGGGGGTGCCATATGGAGATGGCACCCTCTCTTATCTTCAAAGTAAAAGGTCCTTCCTCTTCTCTGAAGTGCATTTCCAAACTGGAACCCCCAGTCTTTCCCTGCTTCAGCTCAGCTCGGATTTGGGAGAAACGTTTCCCCCAGAATGGAGGGGACCAGGCTGGTGGACCAGTTAACTCACTGACGTCAGGCAGCCAGCGCTGCTGTCCCCTGGGCTCACGGCAGCCGGTTCTGGAGCGGAACTCCGGTCTTGACCACAGAACCAAGGCCCTGGCTCCAACCAGCCTTCCCAGGCAACCTCAGGGGGGCAGGGGAGGATCTGTGGTCTCATTTCCTCTCCACCTTGGCTTCTTTTTTCACTTCATTGAAGATTAGCTATTTCCACCACGACCAGTTCCTGTTCTCAGCAGCTGTAGCAGTTGTTTCCCCCCCAGACAGAGCTCTGAAACACTGCTGTGGCTGCCACCTGGACTGTCCCAGCTGCAGACTTGTCCCAGGCCCAGCAAGTCCTGAGCTCAAGGGTTTCTTCGTCCCAGATAGAATAGCAGGGAGAAGAAATTAAGGGACAGGAAGCCAATTCCAAGAACTCCACAGTAGATACACCAGTGTCCGTTTTTTAGATTATTTTAATCTTATATAATATGCTCTTTCCTATGTGAAAAAATTTTATAATAAAAATGTGGAAATGTATACATTTATTACCTAGGAATCTGTACATGTAATAAATCCCCAACAGAGAGCAAAGATTGCCAACAGAAGATGGCCAAAACATTTATGAAGAAATGTTGAAAGAAATGCAAAGCAAAACAAGACACCATTTCTTATTAATGAAATTGGCAAAAGTTTTTTAAAATGTTAGACCTTTCAATAATGTTTAGCTTACAGAGAAAGGGAGAGATGCGTACTGTCAGTGAAAAAGCCAAGTAGTACAACTTTTTTAGAAGAATATTTCTCAGAGGACTTTAAAAAGCATATCCCCTTTGGCCCAATAATTATACTTCTAGCAATTTCTCTTAAATAAACAAGCAGAGATGCACACAAATATTTATGCACAGGATATTCTTCACAGTGTTATTTTCAGTAGCAAAAAAAAGAGAAATAAAAGACAGGGCACTAATAAAGTATTATACGATGGAGTACTATCCAGCTGTGAAATCAAGATAACAAAGAATGTTTAAACAAAGGAGAAAATGCTTAAGAAAGTAAAATAAAAATCAGTTTATAAAACAATGTGCCCAGTATGATCCTAACTGTTCATATATATATATGTACATCAAAATGTTAATAGTAGACAGTGAGGTTAGAGGTGACATTCTCTTTTTTATACTTTTCTATACAGCTTATACTTGTTACATGTTTAACCTCAATTTGCTTAATAAACATGCATTATTGTCATAATCAGGAGAAAAGAAGCTATTTTCAATCCTCTTCCCTTCCTTTGAGGATACTCACACACATGACTCCCTTTTTAAAAACCATATGGAGGGACACCTGGGTGGCTCAGTCGGTTAGGCGTCTGCCTTCAGCTCAGGTCATGGTCTCCAGGTCCTGGGATCGAGTCCCACATTGGACTCCCTGCTCAGCGGGGAGTCTGCTTCTCCCTCTCCCTCTGCCGCTCCCCCTGCTTTTGTGCTCACTCTCTCTCTCTGACAAATGGATAAATAAAATCTTAAAAAAATAAATAAATCTCTAAAAAAAATAAAATAAAATAAAAACCATTTGGAAATATGTATTGAGGACCATAAAACCTTTATATTCGACAACCTAGGAGGTTCAATTTGGGGTTTCTATCCTAAGGAAAACTCTAAATATTAAAAAGGTTTTGTGCACCAAGATGTTCATCACAGCATTGTTTATGATGGCAAACGGAAGCAAACAACATACATGTTCAACAATAGAACAGTTAAGTACACAATGGTACATTCACTGGAGGGGCCACTGTGCAAGCATTTCAAAGTGTTTACAATGACTGGTTTGGGAAAACCAGTGAAATAACAAAGCCAGAGGGGGGAAAAAAAAAACCCAAACTGGATTATAAAATATATACCAATATTACAACATTGTACAAAACCTTATGCAGAGAAAAAAATATGAAAGGTTTTAAAACACACTGGCTCCATTTGGTGAAGGAATTACAAAATATGGATTTTTTCTTCACTATAAATCTTTAATCTTTTCATTCTAAATTGCCCATACTTTTCTTAGGGAATGAATATTACTTTAAGAGAAAAAAGAAAAAAAGGTGAAACTCCCTCTGAGCAATGAAAACATTCCCAAGTGACAAAAAGCCTACTTCATCAGTCCTATCCACCCCCCACCCCAACACACCTCCCCCAGGCTAAGGCAGGGTCATATGGGAAGGTCAAGGAAATGAGGCTCCTCTCTGGTGGCCTAAGGTCTTCTCGGTGGGGTCTCCGAGCAAGGGGGTTCCTCTGACCAGCTGCTGTCAAGGGTCTTCTCCCTCCCCCATGTCCTATTCCAGCCTTAACTAATTCACTACAATCCCCAGGGCTGGGAAAAAATTTCCATTGTGGCCATTTGGAACTTGATATTTAGCTCAAGTTTTTCCCAGCCCCTTTCTGTGTCATAGGAGGCCCTCAAAGTCTCTTAGACAGCTAGCACCCAGACCAGCTTAGCTCCCACATCAACACTACACTTACAGCAAAACCCAAAGCCATCAGTCATCACCAGGGAAATGTGAGCAGAGGACCCATGGCAGGGACAGGCTCTGTCATACAACCCCACCCTGAGAGCCTCCTCCTGAGGGATAACCAGGGCTTTTTCTGGCATCAGAACTTTTAGACTCCATTTCAAGTCTATAATAAGTCGGCAAAGAGAAAAATGAGGGTGCAAACACACCAAGGGCAGACAGCTATCCTTTCAAAGCCCTTAAAGCCCTCTGCTTCCCCTCTCTATCTTAGCAAAGGCCAGTACTGTCCAGATACTAGCTCTGAGAAATGGAGGGTGGGTAGTAATCTAGTTGGACCCAAAACACAGACTGGGGCTCTATCAGACCAGAGATGGGTGCTCATTCTGATACTGATAAAGAAGCTCCAATAATTGCACCATCCCCTAAACTTCTCAGTACTCAACAGAATAGGAGCTGCTGCTCAGACAAGGGATAAGGAAGGATCCCAGAGAGAAGCAGAACACAGCTTCACAACCTTTTTTCATATCGGGGCACACCAGAAAATAATACTATTTATACAGCACACACGAAAAATGGTGGAATTGATCCCAGTCAGAGGTGACCAATCAGGGACCTTGGCTGCCCCCAGGGATGAGGGGATCGGTATCCCAGCAGAACAGGACCGGGAAGCCTTGGATTAGGGCACTGGGCCTAGTCAGGACGCTTGGGATCAATGTCCTGAACAAATCACCTCATGGCCTCAGACCTTGAGCTCTCCAACCTCGGCTGTCAGGCTGTGTGTCAGACCATGTGTCTCTACCAGAACTCGGGGAGCCTGTGGTCTTGACTCACCATGATACAACTTCCCCAGCCGGTGTGGTTTTCAGGGTTGAAGGGGGATGTTCCACAGTTACACTGGAACTGGGGGAAGCCCTCCATCGGAGAGCAGGAGGCATATCCTGAGACTAGCTATACAAGATAGGTAATTGGTTTCATCATATTGCTAAACTTAAAATCCTTTTTGGGAATACAAAGGATCTCAGATCTGAGTCACTGCTGAGAGCTACAGATTTAAAAGCTACCATTTACTGAGCGTAAAGTAGTTGCCAGACTCTGCTATCTAAGTACTTGACTTCCAGTTTCATTACATCCACACGGCAACTTCATGTGGCAAATACTATTATTATCTTCATTTATAAGAAGAAGCTGCAACTCAAAGAGATGAAGCAACTTGCTTAAGGCCAAGCACTTTTTTAACTAGAGACTGTGGAGAGGCCAGTATTTGACCCCACTTTGACTTGAAAGTCCATATGCCTAACCAGGACACCAGTATGTCACCTCAACAAACTTCCAAACAGCTTTTTCAAAAACCAAATCAATCATAATGATGCTGACAATCTGGGAAAGAAAAGAGTAGGAAAGGAGCAGCTTGTCTGACTCCCGCTAGCAAGAAAAAAAGCTAATCTATATGGAGCACCTACAGGGTGCCAAGGGCTTTATATACGTGGCTCATCTAATTCTCATAAGCCTACTAGGACAGAAATTATTTCCCTATCTTCTAGGTAAGGAAATCTATAAAATGTATGGATGAGGCTTAGAGAGGCTAAGACAGCTACTAAGACAGCCCTTGCCTTTTTCTACTGTACATACTCCACTTCTCCTGACTATTCAGGAAATACACCTGAGCTTGCTTCAGGCTCAAACATCCAACAGACAGTACTGTTCCCCAATAGTAGGACAGTAGAAAGGAGGACAGTAAAAAGGGCATGTTTCAGAAGCAGAGGAAGGAGCCCCCAAAGAAGAACTCAAATCCCCAAGAAAGCATGATTTCCCTGTGTTGGAAAAGTGAGGAAAAATCCCCTCCTCCCCTAAGACAGCTAACTAGCCCTGGCCTGCCCTGTTCCAACCCGGAATCAGCAGCAGCTCAGACACACAGAAACAAGACCAAAACAAAGGCCAAGAGGAAACAAATCAAAACTTTATACAGAAATAATAACTTGCAAGTGGGTGGTCCTGGCTCTCTCTTGACCTGTGCTCTCTGGGTGCTCTGGTTTGTAATCAGGACACCATGTGCATTTTGTGGATATTAAGCCATTGGTTTGCCAACTAACTAAACACTTGTCAACCAAGCTCCAATGAGGACATGACCAACTCTGGTTCTGAGCTCTCACGACCAACAGCCTGGCAGCCCCTATCTAAGGCAGCCACCCACCCAGTCCACCTCAAACCATCCCTTTCTCTCCAATCTCTGTAACTACCTCGTGACAACATACTGGGGCGGGGGGGGGGTTCCACACCCCCACTGGAGTGCAGATTCCCTCCCACTCTTTTCCCCAACAGTTGAGCTCTTGTTCTCAAGGGCACCAAATCCCACTCTCTCCTCAGTCTCTGAGTTGGCCACCGCACGTTAGTAATCACTGACTCACCCATCCCCTTGAGGAGGCCAGGGGAAATGCAGAGGGCCACAGGATGTGTGGCCCAGATCCCTTTGGCCCTCTGCAGAGCTGGTGGGCAGAGAAGTTCCAGTAACATCGCTTCCCCTCGGCATGGCTCTGAGCTGGCTGTGGTGCCAGTGGGCTAATGTCAGACTCTCCACCATCAGAGAGGCCAGGATCTCTAGACAGTCCCACTGTTGCCAACAGATCTAATCTCCCTATTCCGAGGCAGATGAAATCCAATAAGCCTGCTAAGTCCACAACTATTCCCTCCACATGGGCAAAGGCAAAGTGGGCCCTTCAGGCCATACCAACAATAACAGCAGCATTAACACAGTCCCTTTAGAGAGTTCTTTGAGGAATGGGGAACTATTTCCCCAAGTTTCTCAAAGGTTTACCTCTGCCAGAAAATGTTCCGTCACCTTGTTCACTTTCTTTCCCCAAAACTTCATTTTTACTTCCAACATATTTCCTGGCTCCATCCCAGTGATGCCAGCTCAGATCCTCCCTAACCACAGGGCCACTGATACCAATGCCCAACTCCCACACCAAAGGAGAATACCAAAGTTAGCTTAAAATTCATCTCTACAGATCTTCTGGGAACCGACAGAAAGTAAAAAGAAGCACAGGCAAAGAACACAAACCAGCCACTAGGGCTTAACATAAAGAGGGAGGAAAAAAGGAGGCGGGATGGTTTGTGTATTGTTTCAATTGGAAAAATACACTGGTGAGATGGCTTATCCACATGTTCTGCCTTTTAGACAAATCCACTATAACTTTGCAGGATGCCTGCAGGCCATTCTGAAAATAAGTAGAATGGCATCACTCTTTATTCCACACCCTTTGAGAGCTCCCAGCCCCCTCTCCATTCCACCACCTCTCCCCCAAACATCTGGTCTGGGCTGGAAGTGGGACCCACTCCCTGGGAAGCCTCCATGTTAACGTGAGAGGCGGTCTCCCCAGCCAGAGAACCCTGACTTAGGCTGAGGAGTGGGCCGGCCCCAAGTTTCTGAATCCCCAGGCACCAGCAAGAGGCTTAGAAATGAGAATTCTAGGGCCCCGGGAAGGCTGGCGGGGAAGTGGGGAGAAGTGCGAGGGCTGCCGAAGGGGGAGAGAGGAGGAAGAAGTGTGGATCCTGGAGAGGTCCCAGGCTGAGGACCCCTCCTCCTAAGTGTCCGGCGGCTGAGGCCGCGGTCGGGAAGTCCCCGACGGGGCTGTCCGGCGGCCAGCGGCTGCTCAGAGGTTGCCAAGAAGACACTGAGTCTATCCGAAGCCCCCCTAAAGTAGGGGGGCCGGATAGGGGCACCCAAGCATAGTCTTACCCCGGGCACTGGGAACTCAGGGATGATGGGATGGGGGAAGGGACTGGGCTCAGCTCTCACCAGCACCAAGGCGAACCTCTCTTCCAGTTCACAGGGCTCAGGCATCGGCATCTTGCCGGGCGGCGGCAGCAGCGAGACCGAAGGTGGCTCGCCCGGGCCCCCCTCGGCACTCTCCAGGTTGCCCATCGCGGCGGGGCCCCCTCGGGGGCCTCAGCCCCCCACCTCCACGCCCGGGGGCCTTGGGCTCGGCCGCTCCGACCCGGCTCCTCCCTCAGCGTCGGCTCCCCTAGTCCCCACTCCTCTGCCCCGGTGGGGCGCTGGGAGCTCCTCCGAGTCCCGCAGGCGGTGGCGCGCGGCGAGGGCGGAGGCAGCGCAGCGGACAGCGGCACCGAAGCGACCGACCCGGCGGCCACCGCTCTCGATCACGCCAGCCGTCTCGCAGCTCTCGGCTCGCCGCTCCCGCGCTGCCCCTCCCCGCCCCCTCGCGCTCTTTCCCTTCCCTCCCACCCCCCCACCCCTTCGCTTCCTCCCACCCACTCCCGGCCGAGACTCGGGCTTCCCCCCCAGCGCCGACTGCAGCCCGCGCGCCGTGCGCCCCATTCATGCAGGGCCCGCCTCCCGCCTACAGGCCTCCCGAGACCTCCGCCCCGCCCCCCGCTCCTGATTGACGACCGTACCTGCCAATCACAGCGCCTCCCGCCCCCGGCGGCCTCGCGCCTGGCGCCTAGCGCGCCCTGGCGGCTCCAGTGCGAATGGAATCACCGTGGATGCTGAAGGTGTGAGGTGCTGGCTTGGACATCCGGGAAATGGACCCGGCCCTTTCCACAAGGAGCTCGTAAAACATACAAATAGGTAAAATGTAGGGCACGGTGAGTAAAGCTAGCTACAAGAGAAGTAGAAACAACTAGGATGCTCAGGAGAGGAAGAGAGGCCACATCTGTTAAGAGTTAGACTCATTTGAATTGGGCCCTGAGAGGTGAGGAAGACCTTAAGTGACAGAAACAGGTGAAACGGCATTTAGGAGGAGAGAATCTAACCAAAGTTCAGAGGTTGATCAGGCTGGTTGTGAAAATGGAGGTGCAGAAGAAGAATACTATTCTGGGTTAGGTCTGCTGATGGGATGAGCAACTGTTGTTTCTACTAGCCTAGCTTCTATCCTTTTTCTTCAAGTAATAGCGCCCCATTTCCTCTTAGGGAGCCACCAGTCCTCTATTCTTAGTCCAAATGGAGCTGAACTTCACCCCCTTTCCATGGGGCCCTATGACCTAGGCCCTGCCAGTCACAGTATTTTCTTTCCCTACCCTCAGAGAATGTTTTAGGGATCAGCACTTGACCCAAACCCAAGAGACACTCTGTTTCCATTAGGGCTGCTGGATTGTTAGAATGTAAATCTGGAGCTGCTGGTAGCCATCATGCCATCACACATCACACCTCAGGCCTGCTGGGGGAAGCAAAGCTTAGAGACAGGGACAGAGTTCTAGCAACAAGCTGAAAACCTGAATCTAACCACACCCGAAGTTATCACCTTGACTTTTGCCTTACTTATTCAACAAATTTTTGCTGAAAAGCTTATTATATGTCAGATACTGTTTTCGGCTTTGAAGATACATTTGTAAACAAAAAAGGCATATACCTTGCCCTTTCGGAATTTATACTTACAGTCAAACAAGTAAAATGTACAGACATTAATGATCAGTGTTAATAAAAATAAAACTAAAAAGGGACAGAGATGGAAGAGAGGTTAAAATTTTCAGTAAGATGGTCAGAGAAGGCCTCGGTAGTAAGATCACATTTGGATTTAGATAAAGATCTGAAGAAAGTAAGGGAGTAAGCCAGGTGGATATCTGAGGGAAGAATGATCCAGACAGAGAGGATGGCAAATCCATACTATGTGTCATGTGTTAGAGGAACAGCGAGGAGGCCAGTGTGAGACAATACAGGTGGAAAGATGGTGGTGGTTTGAACCAGGGTAGCTGTACAGGTGGAGAGCAATGCTCAGATTCTTTTTTTTTTTTTCTTAACTTTTTTTCTTGCCACGTTTTGTCTATAGATACAAACATAGTTATCTCTAAACTTATTTATTTACTTACTTACTTACTTAGTTACTTATTTACATAAGCTCCATGCCCGCTTTGGGGTGTGAACTCACAACGTTGAGATCAAGAGTCACATGCTCTACTCGCTGAACCAAGCAGGAGCCCCAGAAATGGTCAAAGTGGAACCAACAGAATTGTTTGGCACTTTGGAATTATCTTTTTATTCACCCTCCACATTCAAAGGTTTTATGTGACCTGAGCAACTGGGAAGGTGGAGTTTTCACTAACCAAAATGGAGAGAGGAGTAGGTTTGTTGAGGGAAAGCCAGAAAGGGAAGATTAGAAACAGGGTGTTGGCTGTGATGAGTTTGATTTGATGACTGGACATCCAAGTAGAGGTAGTCATGTGGAAATTGGATATAAATGAATCTGGTGATCCAGGGTGGTAGTATCCGTTTGGAAATCATCATCATTGGGTGCTATTTAAATCTGGTAAATTCTCCTTCGCAAGTCAGTTTGCATTGTTTCTATTGCTTACAACCCAAAAGTGGAGGAATTTTCCTGTCTTGTCAGACCACTGAAACTCTCCTGTGAAGTTCAGCTCCTTCCAAACAGCTGGACAAATTAGTCAAGTCATATCTTATCCCATCTTTTCCTCCCCCTCCACTCCAAACACATGCTTTCCCAACTGCTGTAATAGACTTTCTTAAAGCATAAGAGTTATAATATACTGAAGACTTGTACTAAACAAAAAACTGAGAATTCAAAAGAGGAAATAATTCATCAGTCACTTTAGCAGTTGCTCAAAGAACATCCAGCAGAAAGAAGAGACTCAATAGGATAGTAAACAGCAGAGTATTTACCTTTGTGTAGTCTTTTGGTCCCCAGCCTTTTATTTTTGGTTTTGCTTGACCATCAAATTTATATACTTTAGGGACTTCTGGAGTCTGCTAGATACCGCTTTCACTGATAACTCTTGGTCACACAACTTCAAATTTTCTAACTTTATAAAAGATAAAGCCAAATCAGGGAAATACAAATCAAAACCACAATGAGATACCACCTCATACCAGTCAGAATGGCTAAAATTAACAAGTCAGGAAACAACAGATGTTGGAGAGGATGCAGAGAAAGGGGAACCCTCCTACACTGTTGATGGGAATGCAAGCTGGTGCAGCCACTCTGGAAAACAGTATGGAGGTTCCTCAAAAAGTTGAAAATAGAGCTACCCTACAACCCAGCAATTGCACTACTTGTACGTACCCTAAAGATACAAATGTAGTGATCCAAAGGGGCATGTGCACCCGAATGTTTATAGCAGCAATGTCCACAATAGCCAAACTATGGAAAGAACCTAGATGTCCATCAACAGATGAGTAGATAAAAAGATGTGGTATATATATCTACAAAGGAATATTACTCAGCCATCAAAAAATGAAATCTTGCCATTTGCAAGGACGTGGATGGAACTAGAGGGTATTACGCTAGGTGAAATAAGTCAATCAGGGAAAGACAATTACCATATGACCTCTTTGATATGAGAAATTTGAGAGGCAGGGTAGGGGGTCATGGGGGGTAGGGAGGGAAAAAATGAAACAAGATGGGATTGGGAGGGAGACAAACCATAAGAGACTCTTAATCTCAGGAAACAAACTGAGGGCTGCTGGGGGGTGGGGGATAGGGTGGTTGGGTTATGGACATTGGGCAGGGTTTGTGCTATGGTGAGTGCTGTGAAATGTGTAAACCTGATGATTCACAGACCTGTACCCCCGGGGCAAACAATACATTATATGTTAATAAGACAAACAACCAAACAAACAAAAAAGCAGAAACCTGAAAATTGTATCCATTACAATGGTTATCAAATTTTAATGTGCAATAAGATCACCCCTTGATCTTGTTAAAAAAAAAAAAAGGATAAAGCCAAAACTTAATCTGGTATTCAAAGGTCTATATCTTCTCTACCTCATTGCTCCTTCAAATCCATTTTTCTTATCTTACCTGGCTCTAATATTTTATGAAACTTTTGTTTCGGCTGGAAATGTCCACCCCCAAAATCAGTTGTTCATTCTTCTGTCTTCAGCTTAGCTCTCTGTGCTAAGCATAATAATGGCTCCCCAAAATGCCCTAATCTCCAGAACCTGTGAATGTTATTTTACATGGCAAAAGGGACTTTGCAGATGTGATTAAATTAAGGATCTTGAGATGGGAAGATTATTGCAGGTTATCTGAGTGCGCAGAGTGTAATCCCCAGGCCCCTTCTAAGAAAGAGGCAGAGGGTCAGAATGAGAGGAGACATGGCAACAGAAGCAGAAGTTGGAGGGATGCAGGGCCGTAAGCCAAGGAATGCAGCAGCCTTTAGAAACTGGGAAAGGCAAAGAAATAGATTCTTCCCTAGAGCCTCTGGAAGGAACACAGCCCTGTTAATACTTCAATTTTACCCCTAGAAGACCTATTCTCAGACATCTAACCTCTAGAACTACAACATAGTAAATCTGTGTTGTTTTAGGCCACTAAGTTTGAGGTAATTTGTTAAAGTAATAATAGAGAATGAATATAACCCGGCTGGGTCCCTGCTTTGGATTTCTTGCTTTCTTCTATGCAGCCTCTTCAAATCTCACCCAGACTCAGCATAATCTTTGGTTTTTAACAAAAATGCAACCAATATCTACTGGATGTCTGTCTTGTGCAAAGCGTCTGGCTAGATACTAAGTAGAGAAAGAATGCAGGATGCAAAGATGAACATAAGACACCCTGACTTCAAAAGGGCTGACAGGCAGGGGAGACAAGGTAGAGAGGAGAAGGAATATGGACTGAGTTTGAAGGCATCAGACGGAATCAGTGGTGGATACCAGCTTTTAAGTCCTATCCTGGAGTTTTCCCAGATTTAAATGATCATGACTCTTATTTTCTTAACTTTTCATTTACAACTTTTACTTTTTATTTAGAACAACATTTACTGAGAGTCTACTACATGCAAGACACTGTGTTGGGTGCTATGGAGGATACCAGATACATAACTCTTGGTTCCTCTCCAGCTCTCTGTTGTTTAATTTTGTGTCTGTGTCTTGTCTGGACTGTGGGATTTTTTTGTTTGTTTATTTGAAACATATGTATCCAGTACCTCCTTTGTTTCATAAGTATGACAGGAGATTCAATGATGACTAGGTTTCTTTCTTTCAGGGGCTCACAATCTCCTAGGAAAGAGTCTCAACATATTGACAAAACAATGTGATAAGTGTTGAAAGAGAGGGGTGTGCCAAACGTTCCCAAGAGAACTGAGGGTGGGCCTATGAAGGGGGGACTTCAGAGAGCAGATGACACTTGAGCCAGGGCTGAAAGATAAATAGATGTGCCGGAGGGAAAGCTGAGACAGTGTGTTGAGAATGTGACGGAAGGAGTGGTGATCAGGACGGGAAGGGGCATTTCAGGAAGGAGGAAAAATTATAGGCCAAAATTTCATGAATTATGAAAGAGCATGGATGTCTGAGCAATGGTAAGGATTTCAGTGAGGCTGAAGCATAGGATGTGTGTGTGTAGCAGGAGGACAGGAGACAAAGCTGGAGAGGCATGTCAAATCAAGTTCAAGAGGACACTTGTGCTCCGGTGAGGAGTTTGTCCTATGCGGTGGATAGTTCTGTATCCTAGATGGTTTTCCACTATATGCCCGTTGGAAAGGTTCCTTTATAAGAATTGAGAATACAGAAAGGTCTACAGAAATGATATGGAAAAGAGAAGGGCCTGAACCAAATAAGGGCGGGGAATGAAGAGAAATAGTTGTAGGTAAAGATTACATTTTTAAAAAATTTTTTATTAACATATAATGTATTATTAGCTCCAAGGGTACAGGTCTGTGAATCGCCAGGTTTACACACTTCACAGCACTCACCATAGCACATACCCTCCCCAATGGGTAAAGATTACATTAATTAGCCTGCCTGGGTGGCCATAATAAAATACTGTAGACTTGCTGTCTTAAACAACAGAAACTTATTTTCCCACAGTCCTGGAGGCTAGAAGTCCAAGATCAAGGTGCCATTGGTGTTGGTTTCTGGTTAGACCTCTCTTCTGACTTGTAGATGGCCACCTCCTTGCTATGTGCTCATATGGTCTCAACCTCTGTTCAGACTTGGAGAAAGAGGGTTGTAGCGTCTCTTCTTAGTAGGATGCCTGTCTTATTGCATTAGGTCCCACCCTTATGACCTCCTTCAACCCTAATTGCCTCCTTAAAGGCCCTATCACCAAATACAGTCACCATGGGGGTTAGGCTTCAACATATGGATTTAGAAAGGACACAATTCAATCTATAACAGAGATATACTTGAGACAGAATCAGGAAGACTTAGTTATACCTATTATATAATAGTGACTAATATTTTTACAGTGCTTTATAATTTACAATATTTTTTCACATCCATTATCTGATTTTATCTTTACAACACGGTAGGAGGGGGATATTATCATTATCCTCATTACATAGATAAATAAACAGACTAAATGAAGTTAAATAATATGTTCAAAGCCATATGCTAGTAAGTGGTGACCCTGGCGCTGAACGTGACCTCGACCTTGGAATCCCCTGCCATTCTGATTCTCTTGTGAGAGGTGAGGGAATAAAGATGATTGAAAAGTTGAGGCCAGCTTGAGGATGTCGTATCCTTAATCTTTAGGGACAACCAGAATCTCTCTAAGGTCAAATACTTTCATCTCCTTACTCGAAACACTTTCAAACTCCTGCTTCCACCTGTACCCTCCCCACTGAGGAACTTCCTACATTATCTCTAGCCTCCTCTTCTCAAGTCTTGAGAAACACACACTTCCTTTCTCCTTCTCTTTCCTGGGAAGGTGTGGAGAGTGGGTAAGGGGGATGTGAACACATTTAAAAGTTTTTCTTAATAATTCACCCTTTTACACATAGAATGCTCTTTCCCTCCCTCTTTGCTGGCTAATTCCTCTCATCCATTAAAATAAAGCTTACAGGTCACTTCTTTCATGACTTCCCAAGTTTAAGTGAGAACATGTCCATGAGCACATAGTGTCCCAACGTATTTCTATCATCATCCCATGAAATCATCAAATTGTGTAAGCTCCTTCAGGGCAGGTAGATATTCCTAGTATCTAACAATACCACCCACTTCATGTCTGTCACATGCTCATTGAACAGATGAATGCCTTCATATAGTATCACATTCTTCCCACACAACGGCAGTCCCTTTATTCTTTACCATTCTTCCCAGATACAATCTGTCTGCTTGTATCACTCAGGGTTCAATGCAGGAGACAAAAATTCCTCCAAGTATTGTGAGGACACTAGGACACAGTGCTTACAAAATCAACTGGAAATTCTAGAGGAGCCCACTGCAGGCCGAAACTCTGCCAAGAAGGCTGCTCCCTCCGCCACAGTCAGGGAGCGTGGTGTATCTGGACATCTCCGCCGATGACTGGGTCTAAGAACAAGTGGCTACAAGTGTGATCCAGAGATCTGGAAACGATGATCAGGACGTTGCTGCTGCTACTCTCTGATGCAACCACCTCCCAATATTTACAAAGCAGGAGACATCACTGAATCACTGCTGTACAAATATATCACATCTCCATGAACTTGTCTGCCAGGAGAAATAGCCAAAGTTGCAATACAACGCCCTTTGTTTCACTTCTGCCTTCTAAATCTCACCCAAATACATCTGACTGCCTGCGAGGCCTTCTGAGAAATATAATCCTTAGCTTTTCAGCTTCTACAGTGCAGTAAAACATACCAGCAGGAGATGGGAATATATGATGAATGTGAACTACCCATATCCAGCACTCTACTAGTCTGAAATCCACTCAAAGTCTGCAACTGGGTCTTTCCTTCCTTCCCGACCCACCTTGCCCAATGCCTACCCTAGAGGTCGGTTTAATCTTTGTTCTTGTTCTCTTTAATCTGCTCCTTCAGGCTATAGTTCACCCTTTTCTGTGATGTGGATGAGGCAATTATTAGCTATGACTCCAAAACACAATCTGTAAAAGAATAAATTGACATATAGGGCTTCATTAAAATTAAAAACCAATGCTCTTTGAAAGGTATTTAGTTTTTGTTTTGTTGTTGGATTTTAAGTAGGCTCCATGAGCAATATGGGGCTTGAACTCACAACCCTGAGATGAAAGTCGCATTCTCTACTCAGTGAGGCAGCTGGGTACCTCTGAAAAGCATTGTTAAGGGAAAAACGAGCCACAAGCCAGGAGAAAATATTGCGAATCACATATCTGACAAAGGACTTGTATCTAGAATATATAAATAAGTCTCAAAAATCAATAACAAGAAAATAAACAGCCCAATTTTTAAAAAATGGGCAAGGGGCACCTGGGTGGCCCAGTGGGTTAAGCCTCTGCCTTCAGCTCAGGTCATGATCTCAGGGTCCTGAGATGGAGCCCCACATCGGGCTCTCTGCTCAGCGGGGAGCCTGCTTCCCCCCCCCCTCTGCCTGCCTCTCTGACTACTTGTCATCTCTTTCTCTGTCAAATAAATAAATAAAATCTTTTAAAAAATTTAAAAATGGGCAAAAAAATGGAACAGATCACTCACCAAAGAAGATATATGGATGACAAATAAACACATGAAAAGAAATTCAATATCATTAGTCATTAGGGAAATGCAAATTAAGACCACAATAAGATACCACTATACACCTAAAGTTAAAAAGTCTGATCTGAGTGTTGGTGATTATGTGAAGAAAACTGACTTCTCACATACTACTGGTGGGAGCGTAAAATGGTAAAACCACTTTGGAAAACAGGTTAACATTTCTTAAAAAGTTAAACATACACTTCCTATGTGATGCAGTCATTCTACTTTCAGATATTTACCCCAGAGAAAAGAAAACACATGGGCATACAAAGATTGGTACACAAATGTTCTTAGTTCTTGGAACAGATACTACAATACTATAATGATGGTTGAATCTCAAATAATTATGTTGATTAAAAGAGGCCAAACCATTTGACCATACAGTATGAAACACATATAAAATTCTAGAAAATTCAAACTAGTCTACAATGATAGAAACCAGATCAGTGGCTGCCTAGGGATAAGGGAGGATAAAGGCAGGAAAGATGATGAAGGAGCATGAAGGAGTTTGGGGAGGGGATATTGGATATGTCCATTATCTTGATTATGATGATGGTTTCGGGGCACCTGTGGCTTGGTCAGTTAAGTGTCTGTCTTTGGTTCAGGTCATGATCTCAGGGTCCTGGAATTGAGCCCCACATCGGGCTCTTTGCTCACCGGTGAGTCTGCTTCTTCCTCTTCCTCTGTGAGCTCTCTGGCTCTCACTCTCTCTCAAAGAAATAAAAAATCTTTTAAAAAATGATGATGGTTTCATGTCAAAACTCATGAAATTTGAAGCTTCAAATATATGCAATTTGTTATGTATCAATTTTACCTAAGAAAAAAAATTAAAGCAGAGGCAGTTGGACTGGAAAGAAGCCCCTACACTCCTTGTATATATTCACTTACGTGAGTTTTGGTTTGACGTCTCTTTCCCACTAGCATGAAAACTCCATGGAGGCCGGGGCTGTACCTCTTTGCACAAGCACATCTCTGGTGTTTAACATGGAATCTCGTGCATATTAGGTACTTGACACGTATTTGCTGAAGAAAGGAGAGAGAGAGAAGAGTTGAGAATACCTCCAAGTTTTAACCCGAGTAAAGGAGAGAATGTGCTGCTGATAGATATGGAGGAAGCAGACGTAAGGACGGAAAGGAAGCAGCGAAGGAGGAGGAGAGCCAAGTAGTGCTGTGGCAGCGAAGCCAAAGAAAGTGGTAGTTTCAAGGAGAAGGATTAGAAAAAGCCCATTTGATTTTTGGTTTTGGCAGTTAGAAGGGATTGGGGCCTCAAAGAAAATGATTTTGGACAGAAGCCAGGTTGTTTTTCCTTCCCCATACACGAAACAAAAACTTCTTCATACAGTGAAAAGTATCAATTTGCTTCACTCTGTCTTCATCTTCACTAGTTGACTCCCATCCAAGCCCTCATTCTCTGTCCCTTGTTCTGTTCTGATAGCCTGACTCTCCTTTCTTGGGTGCTGCTCTCATTCTCTTACAATCCATTTGCCACAAATCAGCTAGAATGATGGTGTTAAAACACGAATCGGGTCCTGTGCCTCGTTCTTCCATGGACTCTAGTTCCCCCTGTATGCTCATGGTTAATACCCTCCTGTGCTCAAACTCCGAGGCCCTCAAAATTTTGTCAAATTGTCAGCTGGAATCAGGGGAGGATGGAGTAAGACTCTTAGTTATATATTTCTGCCGAAAAAACTACCCAAACCTTTGAGGCTTGAACCAAACAAAAAACTTTATGATCTTATAGTTTTGGAGAGTCAGGCATCTGGGAGAGGCTTAGCTGGGTGCTTCTGGCTTAGCCTCTCTCACAAGGTTGCAATAAAACTCCTGCCTGGGGATCTAGTTCTCAGCAGTCTGGACTGCTTTGAAGAAGCCTCCCTCCCAGGGCTGTCAGCATGATGCCTCCGTTCCTTGCTAGCTTGTCAGCAAAAGGCCTTAGTTCCTCACCACCTGGGCCATCCCACCAAGCTGCTTGAGTCTCCTCCTGACATGGCAGCTGGCCATGAGTGATCTGAGAGCAGAGAGGATGTCACGATGTTTTTCATGATTTAGTCTTCCTGGCCATCATCTTTTCTACTTTATTGTATTTGTTAGAAGCAAGTCCTTCTATCCAGCCCACACCAAAGGGGAGGAGAATTAGACTTCACCTCTTGAAGGGAAGAGTCTTAAGGAATATCAGGACCTACTCGAACACCATCACAATAAAGCCAAGAAAAAAAAGTATATCAGTGCCTTAAGGATGAAGAAAAGATTTGATCATCAGTTGTGAATAGCAACACAGGAGTTAATGCAGTGAACAATTGTTATACACGTGTAGTACCTTTCCTATCTGTGCTACGTGACAGGAGAAGGACCAAGACAAGCAGATGAGAGGCTGGCAGAGGATTTGCGGCTTGGAAACAGCAAGAGAAGAGAAAAATGTGGACATTGGAGGGGTGGGAAATACTCAAGTAATTGACCTGAAGCTCAGGCGAGCTAATCACTTCCAAAAATGAAGCATCTGTGATAGGTCTTTAAGGAAACTGACTTAATCTGGGTTCCAGTTTCCTCATTTGTAAAATAGGATTAATCATGTCTACATTATCTTCTATTATGCAAAGTGGAACACTGAAAATTACTTTGAAAAGAGTAAAGCATTCTTCTAATACTCTTTTATTATCACTGCTTTCCAAAGTTAGAAGGGGCTGAATCAATATTAAAAAATATTGCAAGCTATATTTTTAGGTATTTCTTTTCTCCTGCCAGTCTTCAGTAATAATTCCCATAATGCTGAGGTTGGAAAAAAGAAAACTCAGTTTTCTTCATTCCTGTCCTTCAGGTGTCAATGGATATGCAAATGAGACCTGGGAAGCGAAAAGCCTCCTCCTGAATTTTAAACAGAATATTAAATGCTCACACACACTTATAAGTGATGGTGTGGATTTTAATGTCCTTTATTCCTATGAGCTGCTTATTCTCATAACCACTGGGCAGAACAAGGTCGGTGCATTTGAGATCAGAAGGAGGTATCGAGGCTGTAAAAGTAGACAAGGAGAGGTGTGAGATACAGAAAAAATGACTTCAGGGAAGCCATGTTTATCTCTACTTGCTGGGAAGCCACAGTGTTTCCCCTAAGGTTGAATTTAGACCAAGGGCCTCAAGTCATTCCCAGCTTGCCCCCTCTTCCTGTTCTCCTCTTCATCCTTGCCCTAGGCTGAGGAATTCAGGCTGCTTTCCCTCTCTTTAACTCTGTCACATTCTCCTCCCCACCTTCTAGAATGTAGAACCTATTGCTATCTTCCCACCTTCCTCCCCACCATCTTATACATCCCTAGCGCTGCAAGTCAGGTAAAACTGTCATTTTCTTTCAAAGGTTTTATTAAATTAACACACACACACACACACACACACACACACACACACACACACACATAACTTCACAAAAGTATATTAGCAATACATGTCAATTTTACAATGACAGGCAGTATAGCTTGATGATTGGGAATATGGGCTTATACCCGTTAATCCTCTGCACCTATTTCCTACCCCCCACCATGTTCTTCATGTTCTTTATTGTCAAATATGTCATTCCTGGCTAATGTTATATCTCCTACCAGGAGAAGATATAGTAATACTGTAAATACGATGTCATGGCTCTTTGGAAACTTTTTATATTGAACCAATAAATATATTCTTGTCTCTGTAGTTCTTCTACACTATTTATTTACTCCTGGCTATATGACACCATATCATTTATCATGTTGCCCTTGACTTTCTCAAAAATTATTACTGTGCTCTGTTGATGATGACCACAAATGGAAGTCTTACCCAGAGTATGAGGAAATTTTGAACAACAATTTTTTGTATGGTCACGTTAAATTTTCATTCAGAATTTTATGCCAGAAACATAGACCAACACCTATTCCAACCATGTCTTCTCTTGTATTCTATAATCATAGCATTCCCAGACTGATTTCTTTCAATGTTGACCGCATCCCTATCTTCCATATACCACCAAAACAGGGAATATATACGGGGAGATCCACAGGTGCAGCAAGACAGCTGAGGCCATTTTTGCATGCCTCATACGGCATGACTTAAGACTGACATGGGAAGGGCATTTTATCACCACATCATTTTGAAACAAAAGAGGAAAGGGCCTATTGGTACTGTGAAGTGACAGTCTCAAAAGCACCTCAAAATGATATTGGAGGAGAAGGTGGGGCTGCTCCCAGATGACTGCCTGATATGTGTCCCAGGGCCTTTGGAGGGAATGGAGTTACTGCCCTGGGTGCCAGTGGCGGATTAGACAGTGGGACAATGGTATGCTGTGATGTACAAGAGAAAAGATGCCGGCTGCCTCTCTACTATCCTCTGGCACTATGGACCACCAGTAGCTCCACAGTCAGAACACTGAAAAGAGAGGGTCAAGGCAGGGATCCATATACACGACTCAAGTCCAAGGGCTGGGACTGTTCGTAGCCCAGAGGCCTGACCTCATCTTCCATGTGACTACAGATAGGCTTATCAGCACCATCCCAGAGACAGTCTCACCTGATTCCCCAAAAGGAATACTGTGCTGGCCAGAAAGAGCAGTTGGCTCATCAGGATGCCCTGTTAAAATTGAGACCTGGTCTCAGGGCCTTGGGGTGACCCCATAGACATGAGTTCCAGAGTTTCTCAGGCAACATGGGATTAGAGAATGCCATGAAGGAGAGAAACTGGGGCCAGGGCTCTTTCAGGGACTGGTCTGGGCTCCTCTTAATAGCACTGCTGGCTCTGGCTGGTCCCAGTCACATAAGGGACGCCTAGAATATTTACAGGAAGGCCCTCCAAAACTGAGGCCCTCTGGGGCACAGGATCCAGGACAAGAGCCTGGGAATAGGGTGTTATTTTAAGGAAGTAATTGCTCTGTGATTTATGAGGCTAAGTTTTTTTTTTTTTTAAGATTTTATTTATTTATTTGACAGACAGAGATCACAAATAGGCAGAGAGGCAGGCAGAGAGAGAAGGGGAAGCAGGCTCCCCGCTGCGCAGAGAGCCCGACGCAGGGCTTGATCCCAGGACCCTGGGATCATGACCTGAGCCGAAGGCAGAGGCTTTAACCCACTGAGCCACCCAGGTGCCCCATATGAGGCTAAGTTTTAAAAAGAGTTTCCATCTAATTCTCATTACTGGGATTTCTCACTCTGGAAGAGAAGAAGCCACTTCTCTTGCTATAACGACCTTCAAGCAGCCCTAAGGAGGAGCCCACATGCAGAGGAACTCAGCCTTCAAGTTAACAGTTGGACCTAATTGTCAGCTATAGGAGTGAGCTACCTTGGAAGCAATTCTTCCAGCCTCACTCAAGCCTTTGGATGACTACAGCCACTGCTGACAGCTGACTGCAACTTCATGAGAGACCCTGAGCCGGAAGGGAATGAATAATTTGTCACCAGTGGATGAGTAACCTCTATTGGTCAATACTGAACAGACCAATCCCTTAGCAACTTAATTCTTCTAGGCGGAGAATTCAACACTAGCATGACAAAAGTTTTCTTGTGCCTTAACTACGGCATGGAATAGAGCTGCTGCACTAGTACAAAGGTAAAAACCTCTGCAGCAACTTGTGTGGACTGACCACCAGGTAGCAGGTAGGCCCCGTTCCCAAGCACTTTAGCCCAAGAAATGTGGCAGACATTAGGGTGGGGTGGGGAGAGAAACCCAAAGGAAGACAATAATATATTTTCACCAACTCTGATGGAATGAGATTCAGAGTAAATATTAGGTTGTACTGTAGAAAGTAAAATTATATTTATTGCATACCCAAGTTTGGGTACCAAGAATCATATCCTGCACATTTGTATTCTTTACTGAAGGATAACTGTTCTAATCCTTCTAGAAGGATAGATTCTGATCTCATCTCCACTCATCCAATGCTTAATCTACGTTTCTTTCCTTACTTTGCCAAAAGTTTTTCAGTCAGAGGCCTGTTTCCTCATCTATAAAATGAGAGGCAGGGGTAAATCTGTATTCTGTGCAGCCTAAAAATATGCAATTGTGGGGCTGTATTTAGGAAATAGAATATGAGGGATGCTTGAGTGGCTCTGTTGGTTAAGCTTCTGCCTTTGGCTCAGGTGATGATTCCTGAGTCCTGGAATTGAGTCCCACATCAGGCTTCCTGCTCAGCAGGGAGCCTGTTTCTCCCTTTGCCTGCTCTGCCTGCTGCTCCCCCTGCTTGTGCTCTCTTACAAATAAATAAAATCTTAAAAAAAGAAATAGAATATGAAGTTATATAATAGTCAATATTTATTTATATTGAGAAAAAGAAGCATTGCCCATTTTAAGATGCTGACAAAACGAAAAACATCACACAATTCAGAAAAAAAAAAAAAAAGGAAACAAAACCCAAAAAATATTTTTAACTATCTGGCAACCACCAAACCTCTCTTTTTCTACATTTTTTGGGTCTACATACTCTTTGCCCCTTCATATGTCGATTTTGTACTATCTTTATAGAGATATTAGATAAAATAGTAAAAAAGTAATTTAAAACATTGATAGTGTAGGAACTTTTTTTTTTTTTTTTAATCGTCTTCACACCTCCTTACGTGAAGTTCTCGCACCGTGGTGCTTCTTGCCCCTTACAAGCTCTTGGGGGAGCTCAGCCCTTTGATCTCCCTTGGTTTAGTTTCTTCCCTGGCGGCCTGGGCAGCTCTGCCGGGTTGCCGCCCTCGTTGCCTCTCCCATCCACCCCACTCCACAGGCCCGAGTGACTATGAAGCTGTTGCCTTCTCCACCAAGCAGGCAAGGTGACCCTGGAAGCCCTACAACCCCGCACGCGGCCCCAAGACCACCTCTTGGGCTAGAGGGTGTCGGTGCTTCCGGTGCAGGACTGGGACTGCTACGTGCTCCTCGCATTCACCGACGATTCGCAGACTCAAAAGTGCTCTGAAGCCTAAGGCCCGCTAGATTCAAGGTAGATCGGCCTTTTTTACGCGTTATACGAATCTCTTTCCCCCTTTAACATTCCATGAGAAGGCTAAAACCAGAATCCCGGGACTTTGTTGCGCTATCCCGTCACGCGTCGCGGGGGCTCGGTGACACGCCAGGTATCTTGGGTGGGGCCTGTCCCTTCTTCACTTTCTCCACTAGGGGCGGCTTGAGACCACGGTCCTACCTAGCTACGGGGGAAGAGGCGGAGACCTTTTACCACGACGCCGGTTGGCGGCCCGAGTCTTGATCGACAAGGGCATCAGTTAATGGTGCTGAAGAAAGCCGCCCTTGTTTACGCACGTAAACCCAATGGGAAGGCAGAGGTGCGGCCAGGGGCCAATGAGGACTGGCCTTAAGCGGAACGCAGGGGCGGAGCTTCCCTCGAGGGGCAGACACTTGGGTAAAGAGTCTAGAGCGGACCCTTGGAGAGTCAGAAGCACATCCGGTGTGAGAAGAGCTGTGTAGGCTCTTAGGAGGCCGGTAAGAACGTACGTCTGAAGCTGGGACTGCGTAAGCCGGGAGAAATGGACAGGGGGTTGGTGATTATTGTCTGAGCAAGAGTGGGAATAGTGTCGGTTTTCGGACAGACTGCTCCTTCGGGGAATGGGGCCTTGCTCCGCGACTGGACTGCGCGGGGAGGGGAGAAGCTCGGGAACTACTACCGCGCACGCGCAACCGTACCGGAGCGGGGGAGGGGTTGGGGCGCGTCGGCTGGGTTTTGGGGGACGTCGAGGCTCCCGTTGTGAGCGCGAGTGCTAGCCAAGGGTCCGTGTTAGTCCTTTTCCTTCCTCCCACTCTGCGTTCCTTTTCTTCCCCCCCCCTCGCCCCCGCCAGGAGTAGACGCAGAGGCCCTTTGGCCCAGCCTCGACTACTTCAATTCAGGCCACATCCCCCACCCCTTCCTTCCGAGGCTAATGAAAGCGAAACTTCAGGCGTTTGTGGTCACTCCTGCTTCAGCCGTCTGGTTGTTTCTCTGTTGTGGGCCCTCTGGCTGGGCCCCTTGTGGGTGAGCCGCGAGGGCCGGGACAAAGGGCCTGGTCAGGCAGGCTGCCCTGTCACGGCCAGGCGGGTGATGTCACACTTCTCTGTGACACGCGAAGCTCCTTAGTTACTTGGAAGCCGAAAGCGGAGGCGGGAGGTGAGAAGATCCTTCCTGGCTTTCCAGCCCCGTTCCGGTCTGATTGATTACCTTTGGACAGGTGAGGTGGCCTTGGCTTTGCTTGGTCCCGAGCCTTGTGGGCGTCTTTCTCAGAGTGAGCGCAGGCAGGGCGTCGTTGGGCGGTTTTTTCTTGGACCTACTTGTTGGAGTTATGGTAGTAAGTAGGCTTTGGTATTTTTGTGTATTTATCAAGTGTGGAATTGTTACTCAGTGCCAGCCCATTGCCTACCCCCTCAGCCTTTCATTGACTGAACAACAGTAACAAAAACCTCTTTGAACTTGAGACTTTTCTAGCAATAGTTAACTTGTGAATGGATAACTCAGTAGAAGAGCTGACTGTGCCTGAAATACAAAGATTTTGAGGCTGAAAGTTAATGGTGAATAGACTTTTCTAGTTATTTATTGATATGTAGGTTTAGTTTATCTTTTGGTTGAATGTGTAGTTTAAGAATTCAGTTCAAGCAAGATTATTCCCGTTGCATAACCGAGTTCTTGTGGCTTCTGCAGATAACACTTACTTCTGTAATTATTACTAGGTTTACTCTCTTTGGTGGTTTATTTCTCTTGTCCAGTATTTCTTGTTTTGTCTTCAAGAATATGTTGATAACTTAGATTTTCTACCATTTTCTTCCAGTGGGGACACAGTGGTGAAATCCTTGAGAAACACTCTCTGTAATTTGTATTCAGAGTTTCCTTCTTCCATTATTCATCTTGTTGTGGAAACATGGCTTAGTGAACCCTCTTTTCTTCCTCTCTCCCTTTCCTACTATTTTTTTTTTTTTTTTTTTTTTAGATTTTATTTATTTATTTGCCAGAGAGAGAGAGAGAGACAGTGAGGGAGGGAACACAAGCTGGGAGGGGGGTGGCAGAGGAAGAAGCAGGCTTCTTCCTGAGCAGGGAGCCCAGTGTGGGGCTTGATCCCAGGACACTGTGATCATGACCTGAGCTGAAGGCAGACGCTTAATGACTGAGCCACCCAGGAACCCCTCTCCCTTCCCTGCTATTGATGTGACTGAAGTCTTACTCTTCTAAGAATAAGAAAGGTGAAATTAGTCTAGATATTAGTCAGCATTTCTGTTTTTTCTTGGTTATGCATATAGTTCATGCTTATCATAGAAGTGCTGAAAAAAATAGAGAAGTGTGATAGGAATCAGCAGTGTTAATATTTTTAAAATTTCTCTTGGCCTGTGGCTGGAACTGACTTCATGAAAACTTGCTTTTCTACTATAGGATATAATAGTAGGGAGAGCACCAGGCGTTAGAGATCATAAGGCCCCTAATGTGGTTCTGGCTCTACTGTTTAACTTTGTGGTGTTGGTAAGTCGATACTAATGTCTTTTTAGCACTTTACAGTGATTTCACACAGCTTTTCTTCTTCTTCTTCTTTTTTTTTTTTTTTTAACTGAGGTATAGTTGACACAGTGTTCCATTACTTCAGGTGAAGGACATCGTGATTCAACAAGTCTGTACATTATGTTGTGCTCACCGCAGGGGTAGCTACGGTCCCACCATATGGGGCTGTTAAAATATTGTTGACTGCTTTCCCTGTGCTGTACTTTTTATCTGTGTCCCACAGTTTTTTTTTTTTTTTTTTTTTTTTTACTGGCATTCAGTAAGTTTGTTAGAGCTGGTGTTATTTAATCATCCTTATCATACAGATAAGAAAGCCCAGATGACCTTAGGTGAAATGATTTTCTCAAAGTTACGTGGAAGAAAATGGTAGGATTTGTGACTCCAAAGCCAGTGCTTCTGCCACTATTAACACTGCCTTTTGGAACTTTCTTTTTAAAGTGAGACTAGTCATTTTTGCCCTTTCTTTATGGATTGGTGTGATGATCAAAGGAGATAGTGTATATAAAAGCACTTTAAAAGTTGTAAAGATTTATAGAAATGTCGTATTATAGAAGGTATTGCTGCTGACCTGAAGTTTCACTTTATTTCATAAACTACCCAAGGGTATTAGTCTCCTTTGGGAAAATACTGGATATTCTCTTGATCTGTCTGCTAAATTTTCCTTTGCCCCTTTGACTTGACTGTAGAAGATGTTAGTAGTGTCTTCCACTTCACCCTGTTTTGTTCCCCCAGAGTTCTTTTTTTAAGATGTATTTATTATTTGAGAGAGTGAGCACGGCCAGAGGGAGAGGGAGAAGCAGACGCCCTGCAGAGCAGGGAGCCAGATGTGGGACTCAGTCCCACTACCCTGAGTTCATGACCTGAGCCGAAGGCAGACACTTAACTAACTCGGCCACCCAGGTCCTCCCCCCCCCACCCCCATCCCAGAGTTTCTAACCAAGTTTCATGAAGTAGCTTTGGTATTAAACACATTTTTTATTTCCAAAGACAGTGTTCAAACCACGGAGAGAAAGACTAGAGATTGGCTTTTAGGGCCACTCAAGTTACTCCTCAAGATAGGTTCCCCTTTGAGCCAGCTGGGAAGTGTTGATTTGAGGTTGCAACACTTCTGATTAGGTAATGGGGTCTGCATTTGCTTTGGTGACTTCTGGTTGTGCTTAAATATGGGGGGATAGAAGCTGAATCAGATGCAAGCTCTGCTCTCAAGGTTCTGGCACAATTAACTGGATTCCAGAACACTTAAA
The DNA here is from genome assembly GCF_002288905.1 of Enhydra lutris kenyoni. Classification (NCBI taxonomy): domain Eukaryota; kingdom Metazoa; phylum Chordata; class Mammalia; order Carnivora; family Mustelidae; genus Enhydra; species Enhydra lutris. The sequence continues at coordinate 8,308,578 of NW_019154140.1, forward strand.
AAGATCTTCAGGGATGAGAATTGAATGGGTGTGCTCTTTATCCTCATCTATGCTTGCTCTCATTTGGGCTAAATATGTTGTTATTGGGGAGGGATTACTGGTTTACACTGGAAAATGAGTATATTTAGGACACTGGGGCCTCTTTATGATTCAATCTGTCAAACACTTGTTATAGAGAGATTCAGTAGTGTCAAAGCTCAATATAAAAAAATAATTTATTGGGGCCCCTGGGTGGCTCAGTTGTTAAGCATCGGCCTTCAGCTCAGGTCATGATCCCAGGGTCCTTGGGATCGAGTGCCACATTGGGGCTCCTGCTCAGTGGGAAGCTTGCTTCTCTCCCACTTCCACTCACCCTGCTTGTATTCCCTCTCTTGCTGTGTCTCTCTCTCTGAAATAAATAAATAAAATCTTTAAAAAACCAATAATTTATTGAAGGCTGTAGGCATTCCATCTCGAGTTACTGGCTTGGTTCTGAGGCAGCACCCTGGAGAGACAGGATCCAGTGTTAGCTAGCTAACCTAGCTAGCCCAGGAGTTTGGGCCCAAGTTAAGGGAGGGACTGGGACATCTAGGGTTCAAATCTAGGACCACCAGAGCCCAGGCCTGTCAAAACAGTTCTTTGGACTTCCTGAAACCAAACTGACCTACCTTTAGGGATGACAAGGAAAGCATCAAGCTAATGACCATTTACTTCATCAAATTCTCTTTCACAACGGATTCTCACTTAGAGGTTATTAGGGTGTCTCAAAACACATTGTGGCCCTGTGGGACAGGAGGTGCAGTATAAATGTGCCCAAGGAGAGACATGGCATTTAAACAAAAGTAACTTTAGCCAGTAAAAAGATTTATCAAATTCCTTTAAATTCTAGTTCATAAGTTTCTTAGACTCTTTCCTCTCCCCCAATTTAATTTTATTTATTTGGGTAAATATTAAGTCTTCAGGATATAGTTAGCTGTGAGTTAGTGGTCGAATATATTTTAAAAAATTAATTTATAGGGTATATGAAAATTAGACCTACAATAAGTGTTTTATAAAACTAGGGGAAAATAATGCACTGAAGATACAAGAGTAATGAGTATTTACACTGGTAACAACAATAGTTAACATATGGAGCCGGTCTTATGTATGAAGCACTATTTTTTTTTTTTTTTTTTTTTTTTTTTTTTAAGAGAGGGGGCATGTATGCATGAGATAGTAGGTGGTGGGGGAAGAAGGACATAGGCAGAGGGAGAGGTAGGGGCAGAGAGAATCTTAGCAGATTCCATGCCTGGCACAGAGCCTGACAGAGGGCTTGATCCCACGACCCTGAGATCATGACCTGATCCTAAGTCAAAAGTCAGATGCTTAATTAGCTGAGTCACCCAGGCACTCCTGTATGAAGCACTGTTCTAAGCACTTTATTTGTATTATCAGTCTCAACTCTATGAAGTAGAGATTATTATATATTACTCTATGCAAATGAGGAAACTAAAGCACAGTGAGGTTCAAGTGCCAGAAACTTGGTGTGGGTCACACAGCTAAGGAAAATACCAGTTAGGATTCAAGGGCAGCAAGCCAAGCTCTTACCTACTATTCTAGATACTTGGTTATACAGAGTCTGAAAGCTTTTCAGTAGGAAGAACTTCCAAAAAAATAAAGTTCTGCTGCCTCTCCTGCTGCCCCCCCCCCCCCAGCTTTTTAATAACCATATAGGGTTTTTCTTCTCTCAAGTATCAGTTGGTTCCTTCTGGATATATGGGAAGAGGACTCCAAATGGTTGAATTATGACAGGAATGAAGAACCATATAATTCACAAACTAAATGTTTAATTAAATGTATGAATAATGTTTCTTTGACTTGCTGTATTTCTTTCTTTTTTTTTTTTTTAAGATTTTATTTATTTATTTGGCAGAGAGGCAGGCAGAGAGAGAGGAAGGGAAGCCGGCTCCCCGCTGAGCAGAGAGCCTGATACAGGGCTCGATCCCAGGGTCCTGGGATCGTGACCTGAGCCGAAGGCAGAGGCTTTAACCCACTGAGCCACCCAGGTACCCCTGACTTGTTGTATTTCTAAAAAAAAAAAATACTTTTTTTAAACGTAGGCTCCACACCTAATATGGGGCTTGAACTCATGACCCTGAGATCAAGAGTTGGAGGCTGTAGGAATTGAACTACCCAGGTGCCCCTGACTTTCTGCTTTTGTTTTTAAATTGTATACATTAAGGCAGCCTGCTGCCCAATAATTAGCAGGCTTTTATCTTTCAAAGGTAAGGGTTTTTTTAAAAAATTGTGATTGTTTTGGGGCACCTGGGTGCCTCAGTTGATTAAGCGGCTGCCTCCAGCTTAAGTTATGATCCCAGGGTCCTGGGGTCCAGCCCTACATCAGGCTCCTTGCTCACCGAGAGCCTGCTTCTCCCTTTCTCTCTGCTTGCTGCTCTGCCTTCTTATGCTCTCTCTCTGTCAAATATAAATCAAGTTTTTAAAAAAAAATTATGGGTGCCTGGGTGGCTCAGTTGGTTAGGCCACTGCCTTCGGCTCAGGTCATGATCCCGCAATCCCGGGATCGAGTTCCACTTCAGGCTCCCAGCTCCATGGGGAGTCTGCTTCTCCCTCTGACCGTCTCCCCTCTCATGCTGTCTCTCATCTCAAATAAATAAAATCTTTTTAAAAAAATTGTGATTGTTTCTGTCTTGCATAGTTTTTGGCCACTTGGCCATGTTTCATATGGACTGTACTTAATAGATACTGAAATAAGATTATAGAGAATTTTTGTTGTTGTTTTCAAGGCTTGGCCCTTGATGATAATTAACTGATTTTAGGACAAGGGTAAGGAAGATAACCTAGAACAAAACAGATTTAACAAGAGCTAAGATGTAGATGTTAGTTGATGAGATTAACTGTCAAGTTTGGTATTCCTGCTCTCCTAAGGAAGGCATTAAATGAAGTTCTGAACCAGATTAAAGGAATTTGATTATGATTAACATCTTAACATTTACTTCTCAGATGCATGCAAATTTCTCATGAGTCTAGGGGGCACTGTCTGCATTGTATTCTAAATAATCCCACCCCCCTGTTTTTACATTTGAGTGGAACTGGGGGTGGGGTGGGAGGGAGGATGCAATTTCTAGAGTTTTGTATTAGTTGGTGTCTAGGGTGAGACAGGCTGGTACTGGTGTGTGTTAGGGGAACTACTGTATTGAATAACTTCTGAGCAACTTGTAATACACTTTTTTCCTTTATTGTGGTAAAATATACATAGCATAAAACTTGTCATTTTAATGTCCTTTTTTTTTTTTTTTTTTTTTTTTTTTTAAAGATTTTATTTGCCAGAGAGCAGGAGAGAGCACAAGCAGGGGGAGTGGCAGGGGGATAGAGAGAGAGAGAGAGCGCATGTGCACATAGCAGGAGGAGCAGCAGGCAAAGGGAGAAGCAAGCCTGCTTCTAAGAGGCTTAGCAAGCCTGCAAAGCGGGGTTCGGTCCCGGACCCCACCCTGGGATCAAGACCTGACTGGAACTGGGAGCTGCTGTTTTGGGGAGTGCGGTTATCTTGTTGAGCTGAGTTTGCCTGTTGACCATTGAAATGTAGATATCTTTTCTCTGCAGCTTCCCAGTACGAACAGTTGAGGCTAAGATAGAAACTTGGTTAGCTTAATCCCTCTGGCAAAACTTTAAGAACCCTTTTGACTCTTTACTTATCTGTACAGTAGTTCCTGTCTGTTTGGAACATAGAGTGATACTATCCCATTTCCTTGATTCTAAGACCTAACTTTTTCCTTCTCATGGGTTTTTTTTTTTTTTATGATTTTATTTATTTATTTGACAGACAGAGATCACAAGTAGGCAGAGAGGCAGGCAGAGAGGAGGAAGCAGGCTCCCTGCCGAGCAGAGAGCCCGATGCTGGGCTCCATCCCAGGACCCTGAGATCATGACCTGAGCTGAAGGCAGAGGCCCAACCCACTGAGCCACCCAGGCGCCCACCTTCTCATGTTTTAACAGATCTGAAATAACTTGTGTCCTGTACATATCATGTCATTTAATAAATGTATACTTTATTGTGTTTTTCCCCTACAAAGCTATCATTAAAATTGTTATATGCCTTGGGGCTTCTGTGGGGCTCATTCGGTTAAGCATCCGACTCTTGATTTTGGCTCAGGTCATAATGTTCAGTGTCATGGGATTGATCCCTGCATCAGGCTCCACACTGAGCTTGGAGCCTGCTTAGAATCTTCTCTCCCTCTGTGCCCCCCCCACCCCAACACTTGTGTATTTACACGCACACTCTCTCAAAAAAAACTGCTGTGTGCCTTTGTATCTAGAAAATTTGATTCTTACATATTGTGCTTAAATTTTAGAATAAGTACTGGTGTTAGAAAACTGGTTTTATTTGGTTTATTTTTTACTTATTTTACACCACAAGGCAATATTAAATCATGGAGAAATTGCTATTTGTTACTCCCTCCTGTCCTCACAACCTTTTGATAGTTGTGGTTTTTCCATCAGCAGTTGTTTTTTTTTTTTAAGATTTTATTTTAAATTCTTTTTTTTTTTTTTAAATGTTTATCTATTTATTTGACAGAGAGATCACAAGTAGGCAGAGAGAGAGGAGGAAGCAGGCTCCCTGCCGAGCAGAGAGCCTGATGCGGATGCGGGGCTAGACCCCTGGACCCTGGGATCATGACCGGAGCCAAAGGCAGAGGCCTTAACCCACTGAGCCACCCAGGCGCCCCAAGATTCTATTTATTTATTTGACAGAGATCACAAGTAGGCAGAGAGGCAGGCAGAGAGAGAGGAGGAAGCAGGCTCCTTGCTGAGCAGGAGCCCTACGTGGGGCTTGATCCCAGGACCCTGAGATCACGACCCGAGCAGAAGGCAGAGGCTTTAACCCACTGAGCCACCCAGGCGCCCCTCCATCAGCAGTTTTAAGAGGCAGTCAGTACCCCCTGGGAAAAGCCGGAGAGCAAACTGGGGAGGAGGACTTTCTGCCATTATCCCCTCCCACTGTTTCCACACAGTGGGGTCTGGTTACAGGGTGTTGCCCCTTTCTGACTAACAATCCCCTGGGTATTTGAGGATTTACACTGCTAAGCCCATTCATCATCCCCCTCCCCAATCCTTTTTCTTTTTTTTTTTTTTTAACTCTTGAAATTGGAAGCAAGAGGTGCTTCAGTGTTGTTGTTGCGAATACTGAGAAACTTGGCTCTGAAGGTTGCTTCAGAACTGTTGCAAGTTCTGTCTAGGGATGTCATTAAGGGTGTTAATGGAAGCCTTGAACAAAGACACTTTCCAGGTGCTGGATTCTGCCATCCTGTAAGTGTGCTCCCCAGAGGATGTGAGTTCATCATGGTTATGAAAGACTGTGGTTGGTCCTGCAACAGACTGCAATAATTGCACCATCTAGATCAGGAGGGCCCGGAGCCCCGTGACTTAGAGGGGTGAGCAGCTTACATTCTGCACCTTCTCACTGTATCCATCCTTAAGAACAGAACTAACAAAAAAAATTGAGGTGAGTAGGATATTAGCGGGAAAGGAAAAAGGAAATCAAGAGAGGGCAAGCTAGCCATTGTAATTGTTGCATTTGTGAGAAGAACGAGCCTCAGGAAACAAATGGTAATGATGTGTGTGAACCAAAAGAATGGCATCTTTCCACTGGCGCAGGATTTCTCAGGAGTCAGTTTGGGATTGTAACTTTTATTGCCCAGATTAGTTTTGCTGAGTATGGGCTAGGTGCTCATTAGGATAGGCGCAACTAGTTGGCTGGTCTTTCAAACTACTTAGCTTTGTGTTTTGATACCACCCTGTTCCCGTTTTTGGTCAATTTGAAATGAATAGGAATTATGGGTCTAATAAGAATCTGGGTGATTGCGGAAGATTGATATTTAGGAAAGATGAAAATTCTTGATTAGGTTTTTCGTTTTTTTTTAATCCATAGATTGAGTGTGTTTTTTTTGTTTTTTTGGTTTTTTTGTTTGTTTGTTTTAGGATTGCATGTGCAGTAGAGGAGGGAACAAAATTTAAGAGCTCAACTTGATGGTATTGATGGCATGTAACCTGGGTATAGTTCAGTTAAAAACGTCCTTTCTGTGACATAGACGTATTGGGACAGTTGGCAAGATCTGAATAGGGTGTGTATATCAGATAATAGTATTGTGTCAGTGTTACTTGCCTGGTTTTGATTATGGTTTTCAGGTGTACACACAAGTATTTAGGGGTGCCTGCATGGTTGGGAGAAAAATATTTTAGTCTCTATATACTGCTACATAGAGAGGGGATAAAGCAGCTATAGTGAAATATTAACAGAAAATTTGGGTAAAGAGTTTCTAGGAATTCTTTGTACTATTCCAACTCTTCTGTAGTAGAGTTTATGAAATTATCTAAAAAAATCCGTTTCTGCACAAATTACTTTTTCACAGGAACTTTTTTTTAAAATTGTAAATCCCTTTCAGTTCAGTTTTAACATGCATTGGATGTAAAGTTTCTACATGCATATATTTAAAATTCAAGACCTGGCGCGCTTGGGTGGTTCAGTCAGTTAAGCGGTTAAGTGCCTGCCTTCGTCATGACCCCAGGGTTCTGTGATCCCCACGTTGGTGGAGGCAGGCGGGGTAGGGGGGGGCGGTCCTTGCTCGGCAGGGGGCATATTTCTCCCTCTCTCTCTGCTGCTCCCCCCCCCCGCTCATTCTCTCTATCAAATAAATAAAATCTATTAAAAAAATTTTTTTTAATTAAATTCAGGACCTAGTACCAGGCCCAGCTCCTTCTTTCCTCCCTCCCCCCTCCATCCCCTTTTAAGGTTCTTTGTCTTTGCTGAGAGAATTCGGTAGCATCTCGATAACAGTGACATGAAATTGCTTTATGTTGTAGGGGTGCTTAATTAAGTTCCAGTCTTAATTTTGGTTCAGGTCATGATCTCCGGGTGGAGGCTGCAGATTCTCTTTCTCCCTTTTCCTCAGCCTCTCCCTCCCATCAAAAAATAGAATAAAAATAAATATCACCTTACGTTCCAGTCACTGGGTTCCTTTAACTAACTCCTAACTGGTAATTTCTCAAGGAAAGAAACTATCTATTAAAGGGACAGTTACTTTCTGAAAGAATAGAAATCAAAAAGAATAGAAATCAAACGGTAGTAAGAAAATAGTTTGCGAGAAGATGGCTTCATTTCTTCTGTGTCCTTTAAAATGGTGGAGTATAATTGCAAATGTATCCTAGAAGGAAATGCATAAAAATGAAAATGGCTGTGCCAGGACAGTGGGATTTTGGGTAACTTTAATTTTCCAAACTTGGATGTTTCATGAGAAAATTGTTTATGTTATTTTGTATGTCCTTGTAACTGTAAAATAACCTTCTTTTTATCCTTAATTCTACAGAGCGGAGGCTGTGTCCCACAGACTCTGGCATCATGAACATATTTGATCGGAAGATCAACTTTGATGCACTCTTAAAATTTTCCCACATGTAAGTGTTATGATCTTGACTTTATTATATTTCCTTTCATATCTTGTTCCTTTTCCTAGTTTATTAACTTTTATATGTATTAACTATCATATTAACTTTGTTAGAATCCAGAGGATCTAATAAAAGCACCTAGATTCTAAAGGCTGCCTGTAGTCACTGAGAAACCATTTAGATATTCTAGTTTGGGTACTGATTATTCATAATTTGGGACCTTTGGCTACTACCCAGCATTTAAGATTCTCAATTCATCTATTTTCAAGGCATTCTTTTTTTTAAATTATAACTTATACATACTCCCTGGGAAGAAGAGAGGGAAATGATTATTAGCTTAGAAATGAAATTGGTCCTAAAATAATGGCTGTTACTAACATTCTTTCCCAGAACCCCATCGACACAGCAGCACCTGAAGAAGGTCTATGCCAGTTTTGCCCTCTGTATGTTTGTGGCGGCCACGGGGGCCTATGTCCACGTGGTCACTCACTTCCTTCAGGTAAGAGCACTTTCTCTCACAGTGTTGCTGTGGCATAAATTTAGTATGTAGAAACTAGCGCAGCAGGGTGGTGCAAGCATGTACCTCTCCGTAATCCTTTTCTATAGTTTGTGATCTGAACTCAGCCAGAGCCAGCTGGTAACTATGGACATGCAGAGCCATTTAAATTTTCTGGTAGATATGCCCTCTCTAGGTGCTGAAAACTATGTCTTAACCTGGACACTGAATGGTGTGCAGGCGATACGTAAGACCCCAGCCCTCTAAGTTGTGGCATGGTGTGTGTGCTGGGGTTTGCACAGTAGCCTTTTTATCTTTTCCTCCCTTCTCTATTTGTTTGTAACTATGGGGTTCTTTTTTTTTTTTTTTAACTATGGGGTTCTTAGATACAGACCACTGATTGTACGATTATCAGGAGAGGCAGGGTTGAGACCTTCAAGGATTTGACTTAATTTTATTTGCTGATGCACTTACATCTGCTTAGTTGCATGAAAACCTTCAACAGCTCACCTTCCTGTGTTGAAAGAGACCTTCAGTTTGGCCAGTAGGAATAAAAAGGACAGTTGATGAATAATCAGAAAGTTTTAAGTTCCCACTAACCACGACTTGGCCTTTCCAAGTGTCCTTTTTAGTGTAAGTACAGAGAGTGTGTCAGTGTTGGCATTTGCAACTACTGAGAACTGTCTGAATGCTCAGGCATCTCCTGGCAGTGGTTGTGTGAAAAATTACTCTAGATACTTAGAGAATAAGACTTTGATCCCTGAAGTTTAGACTAAAACATACTCCAATTTCTAGGCAAGAGTGGCCATCTTGGTTTCTGGTTGTGGGTATTCTTTGTTTTGGGGGAGTTTTTTTGTGTGTGTGTTTTGGTTTCATTTTGTTTTGTTTTTAAGCAATGTAAAATGCAGTTATCATCATTATTTATGGATTCTATGTTTATGAATTTACCTACTTGCTAAAATCTATTTGTAACCCTGAAGTCAGTACCCACGGTGCTTTTGCAGACATTCGCAGTCCTAAGCAGAACGACAAAAACTTTGAGTTGTATACAGCCGTGTTCCAGCTGAGGTTGAACAAGGCGCCACACTGCCCTGCTTCAAGCTCTTGTAGTATAAACAAGGATCTTTTTCATGGTCTATATAGTGCTACATTTTTTGCATTTTTGTGATTTTGGTGGTGATGTCTTTATTTAAAATGGACCCCAGGCATAGTGCTAGAGTGCTGTCTAGTGTTCCTGAGTGTAAAAAAAAATGTACATTGAGGGGCGCCTGGGTGGCTCAGTGGGTTAAAGCCTCTGCCTTCGGCTCAGGTCATGATCTCAGGGTCCTGGGATCAAGCCCTGCATCGGGCTCTCTGCTCGGCGGGGAGCCTGCTTCCCTTCCCCTCTCTCTGCCTGCCTCTCTGCCTACTTGTGATCTCTGTTAGATAAATAAATAAAATCTTTAAAAAAAAAAAAAAAATACATTGAGACTGTGATGTGTATTATGACACATCATAGTCTCAATGTACTTTTTTTTTTTTTTTTATGGAGAAATATGTGTATTAGGTAAGCTTTGTTCAGGCTTGAGTTTATGGTGTGTTGGTCATGAGTTACAGGTTGGTGAACCAACAATATATATCAAATAAAGTGTCCTTAAACATAAACACACATAAAACATGTATTTTTCAGTTGAAGAAAATGTAAGCAGAGGTACGTGAGAATCTAAACCTTTATTTTTCTCGGGAGCAGTTGTTCAGTATTATTAATTCATTATTCACGGTAACTTTATAGATCATAACTGTGAGAAATGAAGACCAGCTGTGCTTTTAAAGGAAGGAAGGAACTTTAGTGTGTACATAACCTCCTTCATGATTTTCTTCTCTTTCTGATTGCCTATAGCTTTTCCCACTTCCTCCTCCTCCTCCTCCTTTTTTTTTTTTTTTTTTTAAGAATATTTTTCCTGGGGCGCCTGGGTGACTCAGTCATTAAGCGTCTTGCCTCCGGCTTGGGTCGTGATCCCAGGGTCCTGGGATCAGGCCCTACATTGGGCTTCCTGCTTGGCAGGGAGCCTGCTTCTCCCTCTCCCTCTGCCATTCCCCCTGCTTGTGCTTTCTTGTCTTGCTTTCTGTCAAGTAAACAAAATCTTTAAAAAAAAAAAATTTTTTTTTTCTCTTAGAAAACTAATGCACGTTCATTGTAGAGCATTTAGAAAACAGACTAGTGATGAGAAGGAAATAAAAACACCCAGACATAACCTAACATTTTGATTCTTACTGTGCCTCAGTCCGTTGAGGCTGCTTTAACAGAACACCTAGGCTGAGTAGCTTAAACAGCAAATGTTTATCACCGTTTGGGAGGCTGGATGTCCAAGGTCATGGCACCAGCAGATACGTTGTGTGGGGCGGTCCTGCTTCCTGTGTCTTCTCAGAAGGGGCAGGGGAGCTCTGGGATCTCTGTTGTAAGGACACTAACAAAGGCTGCACCCTCATGACCTAATCACCTTCCAAAGACCCTCCTCTCCACCCCCCACACACCTCAAAATATCAGCACATGGGGGGTTAAAATTTAACCATGAATTTGGGGGGAGCATAAGCATTCAGTCTCTAGCACCTCTCAGTCATTTTTCTCTGTATGGGTATATATATTTGTGTGTGTGTTTTAAAGTGATCAAAAAGGGATCATTTCTACTTGTCCTGCAGATTAGAAAGTGCTTCATACACTTGTCACTTTGATTCATCTTTTTCTTGGGCAAGACTTGTAGCTTGACTTGGGAAGTTGTGGCTGATGGACTACCTGGGTCAGAAGAGCCTCTAGGGGCGCCTGGTTGGCTCAGTGGGTTAAGCCGCTGCCTTCGGCTTAGGTCATGATTTCAGGGTCCTAGGATCGAGTCCTGCATTGGGCTCTCTGTTCAGCAGGGAGCCTGCTTCCCCCTCTCTTTCTCTGCCTCCTTCTCTGCCTATTTGTGATCTCTGTCAGATAAATAAATAAATAAATAAAATCTTAAAAAAAAAAAAAAAAGCCTCTAGCATCCACCATGGTCGTCCCAGCCTGTCCTACAGGGCTTCTAGTTTCTCCTTATCCCCCTCTGCCTTTCACTACCTCCAGGTTAAAAGGAAATATTAGGAAGTTCAGATGAATATTTGATCCCAGTAAGGTCTGCAGAATAAATTTGGTATTTCCAGTACTTCATTATTAACTCTGGATTTGACAGGCTGGCCTGCTCTCTGCCCTGGGCTCTCTGGGGTTGATGATTTGGCTGATGACAACGCCTCATAGCCATGAAACTGAGCAAAAAAGACTGGGACTTCTTGCTGGATTTGCCTTCCTTACAGGTATGTTAGAAATTGGGCTAATTTGGGGTGAGGGGGTACTGTATCTGGCATCTCTTTAGACTAGGGTCCCAGATTTGTGTGTATTCTGATTCACCCCAGCTGGCACACTGTGCTAATCAGTCTTGGGTTTGAGTGTATTTTGCCTGGTATTGCTTTCTCACTTCATAGAGGTGCATCTTTCCCACCCAGGGGATTTGCTCTTTAGGACTAGTGACTACGACTTCTACCTTTGTATCCAAAAATAAGCATTTGTGTTCTTGAATGAATGAGGTTCAAGAGCTTAGGTAGCATAACTTGTTAATGGTCGACGTGGGACTAGACCTGAAACTTTAACTTAGTTGGACTCACACTGCAACTATCACTCCTGTGACAATTTATTCTCAACTTTGCGGGCAGTTAATTAAAGCCATACATTGAAATTCATCCAGCAGAGCACTTTGCTGGTTCTCAGGAAAAGAATTAAAAGCACTGCCCTTCTTGAATTATCGTTAAGGAAAACAGGACTCAAGCTACAGAGTGAAAATACTTGCAGAGCAGCATTTGACTTAGTGCAGCTCGTTTTGAGTGTGTCTCATCTATGTAGTGTTGAAATAGAAAGGAAGGGATTTGGAGATTAAGATTTTTTAAATATGGAAAGGTAGTTTTTGAAGGCTTTAAGGGGTGGAATTAGCAGAAGGAGAGAGTAGCAAGAGTAGAGGAAATGCCAGGGCTGGAACAGGTTTGCCACTGCACCCTCCTGGCAAGCGTCCACCTGCAAAACCAGTCGGGCCTTTTCTACAAAGGGAGTCAGTCCTGCATGACTTTTGGTTGCTGGCCACAAGGCACTGGTTTGCTCTTGATCCTTCTGTTCTAATTCCTGATCTGGCCCACATTATGGTCTCACATCATTCCTCTTCGGAGTATGGAGCCTTACAGCTTTGCTCAAAAATGTTTGACTTGCCTGCTTTCTTTTTCCTAATGTGTATCCATCCTGGGCCATGCATGATTTTCAGCTCAGAGAACAGCTTTGTAGCTGTCTGTAAACAAATAACTCAGTCAAGTGTATGTTCTCTGGAAAACAAGGAAGATAGAGGAGTGGAGATTTAGTTATTTCCGTGTACATGTTTTGGTTTTTTAGGAGCATGGGCATGCCTGTGCATTTGATGGTCAGCTTTTGGACGAGGGTCCTTTTCAGGAGTTGACAGTAATACTGTGTTCTGGGGCTTTTGTTTTCTAGGAGTTGGCCTGGGCCCTGCTCTGGAGCTGTGCATTGCCATCAACCCCAGGTAACTGTTCTAGTAGCGTCTTATGTCTCTTTATCGTTGCAAATATGCCTCCTCCATATAGGTTTGCAGACTATAGCCCTCAGTCTAATGGTGTTTTCCTCTCACAGCATTCTTCCCACTGCCTTCATGGGCACAGCAATGATCTTCACCTGCTTCACCCTGAGTGCCCTCTATGCCAGGCGCCGGAGCTACCTCTTTCTGGGAGGTAAGTGTGGATTGGAAATTAGAGTCTCTGCTTTAGCCAGAATTTGCGCTAAGACTCTTTTCCTACCTTCCACTTTCTTGGGATTGTTGGTTTGAAATTGAAAGCCTGAATTTGTCAGGGGAGGGTTGGTAAGTAAGGAAAGACTTTAATGGGATTGTCTTCCTTCACTTTTGTTTTTCTCAGGATGGCTTTTTGTCATCTCTTACAGGTGTCTTGATGTCAGCCATGAGTCTGATGCTCTTGTCTTCCCTGGGGAACCTTTTCTTTGGATCCATTTGGCTTTTCCAGGTAAGACTTGGCGTATAACTTTCTAGCAGCCATTTGCCTGGCACATCTTATACTTGCTCCACCCTAAAGCAAGGTGGCTAAGAATCTTCCAGAATGCTCACTTTTGTTGGCAGTGCAGAGTTGTGCCTAGGGAAGCAATGTGGTCTTTACCATGGGCTTCTGTTCCCAAGAACGTTAATGCCAGTAGGGTTAGCATTTGTCATGCTTTCAAACAACTAGGGTTAGCATTTGTCATGCTTTCAAACAACCAAGAGCCAAAAAGCGGCACAGCTGGGTTTTTCCCCTCTGTGGTGTCTTCCACATGGTAACGTCATCTCATTCTTCTCTTGTTAGGCAAACCTGTATGTGGGGCTGGTGGTCATGTGTGGCTTTGTCCTTTTTGATACTCAACTCATTATTGAAAAGGCTGAAAATGGAGATAAGGATTATATCTGGTGAGTGAAAACTGGTCTTTATCGCCTCCCTTTCTGTGGCTGTCAGGAGGGATAAGAGTGGACTGGGTGGTGCTGGCTAAACTTCATGGCCAGCCTTTGGGAGCATATATGGTAGGATGCCTATGGTTTTGGAATTGGGAACCAAATAGCATAGTCTCCCTCAATTCCTGAAAGACATCAGCTCTTTTTAAAATTGAACTAAGACGCATTTAATTATCCTTACTTTTAATAGTGGTTATCTCTAGGCATGAGAGAGGGAAAGGATCTTTCCCTTTTTACTCTGTATTTTTATATTCTTTAAACTTTTAATAATGAAAGATACACATTTTTTTTTCATATGTAACTTTTAAAAAAATGTAATCTTCTCTGAGTCTCCTCTAACTAGTTAATGGTAGTCCGGGCCCCTGCAGAGTCTAAAGCTCAGCTTTGCTTTTACTTGGGCTGATGGCTTTGTTGATTTCAAAAGGATCTCGGTCCTCAGAGTTTTACTTAGTGGGTGTTGGGAGTATTGGCGAGGCTCTCTCATAGGGTGGGAGAGGGGTTTTTATGCTCTGCTGCTCCGTGGGCTGTGGAAAAGGAAGGTGGGACAAGCTGGTTGGTAATCTGGTTCTTCTATTTCAGGCACTGCGTTGACCTCTTCTTAGATTTCATTACTCTCTTCAGAAAACTCATGATGATCCTGGCTATGAATGACAAGGTTAGTCCACCTGCTCCCTGAGGATGAGAGAATGGCACCTGAACTTAGCATCTGTGTAGACTTCAGGTTTGAAAACTGACATAGTGTATAGGTCTACGTTAACCATAAGGCAGGCCACCAAGTAAGAGGTGAACCAGAAGTCTTTTAGCCCATGATGAGAAAAGAACGAGTAAAAGAAAAAAAATCTTAAAAAAAAAAGCAGGGGCTGCCTGGCTGGGTCAGTTGGTGGACCATGTGACTTTTAATCTCAGGGTTGTAAATTCAAACCCACGTTGGGTGTAGAGATTACTTTAAAAAAAACCAAAAAACAAAAAACAAACAAACAAAAAAAAATGGGTGCCTGGGTGGCTCAGTGGGTTAAGCCTGTGCCTTTGGCTCAGGTCATGGTCTCAGGGATTAAGCCCCACATCGGGGGGGGGGGGGGGGTTCTGCTCAGCAGGGAGCCTGCTTCCCCCTGCCCCCACCCCGCCTGCTTCTCTGCCTACTTGTGATCTCTGTCAGTGTATTTGAAGGAAAAAAAAAAAAAACCCAAAACAAATCTAAGATTAGTATCAAAAGGGAAAGGGGCTTAAGTGGCAGCAAGGAACAATCTAGTATATGAAGAATTTAAAGGCTCTGAAGATAGTTATGATTCAGGAAAAGATATTCTAGGGGACTTGTTTAATACTGGTTTTGGTTTTTTTTTTTTTAAGATTTTATTTATTTATTTGTCAGAGAGAGAGAGAGAGCGAGCGAGAGCACAGGCAGACAGAGTAGCAGGTAGAGGCAGAGGGAGAAGCAGGCTCCCTGCTGAGCCAGGAGCCTGATGTGGGACTCTATCCCAGGATGCTGGGATCATGACCAGAGCTGAAGGCAGCCACTTAACCGACTGAGCCACCCAGGTGTCCCAATATTGGGTTTTATAAATATGTGTCAGAAGTAGATTGGTTTTATCCATTTGTTGGTCTTGTTTCCAGAGAATATTCTGTGTATGGTTAGTGAGTGTCACATATAGTCTACTCCAGCAGTAGGTCAACAAATGAAACAATGAGGGTTTTTCACAGACCTTCTTAGGGAACAGGAGACAGTGTGGTGGCGGTGGAAGCTGGCGAGGAGGTGGGATTGGTGGCTCTCGGTCTCACCTGTGCCACGACTAGACAGAGCTCCAGGCAGGTTTAAGCCAAAGCAATCAACTTGGTGTCCGCTAGGATGGGATGAAGAGTTCACTGGGCTGGATTATTGCTGGGTTTGGTTTGTGCCCGGGATTTACACTTCTCGGGTTAATGGAAAGTTGGTCTCGGCCTCTTGTGTAGTTGTTCTAGGGTGGACTGCCAGTCTAGAGCCTTCATGGGTTGGGATTGGAGCTGTGGTGGTTATGAGTAAACCAGGAGTGCTCTTGGGGTGGAAGTGGGAGCACCTGCTTAACTTTTATTCCCGTCAGGTCTGTCAACAGCTTGACTATCAGTGGAAGGTGGTTAAATTCAGTTCCTACCACACCGAGAGAGTATTTCTCCTTCCTTTTTATTGTCCTGTTCCCTTCCTTTCCCTAACCAAAGGCAGCCGGGTGTTGGCTCACTCGAGTGTTTTAGGTTGAATGTCAGATGCCAAAAATTAATTGGGTAATTTTTCTCCATTTCTAGGACAAGAAGAAAGAGAAGAAGTGAAATGACCATACAGCCTTTCCCATTTTGACCTCTCCCTCCACCCCTCATTTCCTCTTCGCACACATTGCAGGTGGTGTGTTCTGTGATAATGAAAAGCATCAGAAAAGCTTTTGTACTTTGTGGTTTTCTCTATTTTGAATTTTTTGATCAAAAAACTGATTAGCAAAATATAGTTTGGAGTTTGGCTTCATATTCCTGGGGTTCTTCCCCACTCCCTTGTCTGTCCAGCCCAGCCCTAGCTTCTCCCTCTGCTCGGGCAGCCGGTCACCGTGATGAGGAGTGGGACCCACAGCAGAGTAAACTCCAGGAGTCCACTTTCTACTCAAGCCTCACCAGGTGCGCCTGAACTTTCAGTTGAGCCGCTTTAGCTCTTTCCTCAGCATCGTTTGGTTTGTGCACAGTTCCTGGTGGGACTGGGTGGTGTGTTCTCCGTCAGAGAGGAGCTTGGTGGTCCTCTTGTTCCTCAGGCTCGTTACATTTGAGCTGCTGTCGACCCCTGTGAAGAAAATGAAGAGCTGCTTCTGGCGGATGCTTTGCTTCCTCTGAGCTGCCCAAGCGGCGGAGGGTCTGGCAAACACACCTTTCTATCTTGCTGTCCCAAAAGGAATGTGGACTGATGTGTTCCCTTTCCCTGTCCCTGGTCTGACCCTCAGGGAATCTGCAGGTTTTTCCATCCCTGGGGCTGGAGGATTTCAGCACAAAGGAAAGACTGATTCTTGTCAGGTATTTACTGAAAAGGCAGGTTGTGTATGGCAAGACAGAGCATAAAATTCCTGACCGTCCCCTGTCTTTACTTTTTATCACCTTAGTTGTTGAGTGGCCTCTCCCACCTGGCCTTGATTGAAGATCCCAGGCAGGAAGGATAGGGAAGGGGAATGGTTGAGCCCAGGGGTAATCTTAAACTAATCCTGCCTGACAAACCTAGTTGACCTGTTTGGGGCAGTGGGGGAAGTAGGAGGAGATGCTGCTAGCTGAATGGTTCTTTGTTGAGAGCTGCAGAACTGGGTTGTGATGGCTTGGGAGGCCGCATTCAGAGCAGTCTGGCGCATTTCTGTCTTCTCCCGCCTGGACGCCAGTAGTGTCAGGCCAGAGATACCGGGCAGTACATAAAAGTTCATTTTACAGATGCACTTTAGTTTTTGGTCTCTGCACCTGTTCCTAGAATCCATAGCCTTCCATCCAGGGACAGGTGACCAAATCTGCAAAATGAATGATTCCCTACAGCTTGGTCATTGTGTGGGAGGCCAGTACTAATGGAGATCCCTGGAGCTTTCCCAGGGAGCTGCCACAGGCCGCTGGCACAGAAGGTTAGGCAGCCTGGAGAGCAGTTATGTTTCTGGCTGTTCACAGGGCTTCCGTGGAACGGGACTGAGCCATCGAGAGCTCATTGCCAGTAGGATACCATTTTTGGTTCTCCCTGTTCACAAGCAGCACGCAGGTTGAGTGGCTGCTGGTTCGCGGTGCACCATGTCATCATGCTGTCCCGTGAAGCAGTTTGTCCTCAGGGCGTGTG
This sequence comes from Enhydra lutris kenyoni, assembly GCF_002288905.1. Lineage (NCBI taxonomy): Eukaryota > Metazoa > Chordata > Mammalia > Carnivora > Mustelidae > Enhydra > Enhydra lutris. The sequence goes on from NW_019154140.1 coordinate 8,325,850, forward strand.
TATTTCTGGGGAGCCGTGCCGCCAGGAATGGCTGGCATCTGCAGAGGATGCTGCCCTCGGACCTAGCTGCCACCTCCAGCCTCTGGCTTGAGAACTTTTACTAAAGGGACTTCCCATTAAATGCCCAGTAGCACTCTCCATACATTTGTTGATTCTCTGCAAGGCCTGAGAATCTGAGTTGCATCTCTTGAAGCCAGACTCCACCTCTTGTGCTTTTTTGCTTGGGATAAAGGAGTTTTTCTTTAGAAACAGTGCCAAGAATGACAAGATCTAAAAAATGACTTTTAAAGAAAATGCCTAACAGGTTTTTAATACAGTAATCACTGTAATTATCACTTTCTTTTTTAGTTCCTTGGTTTTCAGCTCAGGCTGCATTCTCTAACTCATACTGTGAAGACAAAGGTGTTTTTGATTCAGAAATATATGAAATCTACATAGTCTTAATTTGTAAAAAATAAAGAAAATTCCTTAACCTTTCCTGGTGTGTGTGCGTGTTAAATTCAAGGCCACAGCTGAACAGGGCTTGGGGACATTCTGACTTGCCTTATAAGTAGGGCCTGGGAGTGGAACAGGATTGAGTTTCTAATGTAGACTTAGCAGACTGGTGACTAGAAAGAAACAGGGACCACAGAAGGCCTCCCACTCCAGCTTGTGACAAATGTTGAGAACTTCCTCTGTGCAGTCACTATAGAGCCCAGGCCTTTTTGTGTCCCCAGTCTTCAGGCGCTTTGTGGTAGTGGCGTGTGCCATTGTTCCAGTGGATAGCCAGGCTCTGGAATTTGGGGTGTATAATGGGAAAGGCATGGTAATCTACTGGTTCTGCACGTCTTTTTGGTTACCTGCTGTGGCCAGGCTCTATTCTAGGTGATAGGAATCATCAGTGAAAAATACAGAAATCCTTGTCTTCACAGCTTATGAGATCATAAACCACTATTACAATCAGGTTACTCCATTTTGGCTTGCCCTCTGGTTGCTGTGTTCCTTGCAGACGCAGAGCTTCCTCTTAGGGTTTGACTGTTACCCTGACTGGTTCAGGTTGCTCCCAGTTGACCTCTTGGATTCCACATACCTCCATCCCAGCTAATGTTAGCCACTCTCCCCAGCTGAGAAAGCATACCTTACGCTCTCCTCTCAACCTTTTTTCTCTTCCTGACTGAAAAAGTCCAGTCTCTCAGACTCTAAAGCCCTTTTGTTTGGGGGAAGTTGCCTTCACCTACCAGGCACAAAGTAGTGCTTACAATAAATCAGGCACAGCAAGGTGCTTTCTGTGTTGCTTAATACTCCCGATAGCTTAAGAAAGTGGGCTTTTTGCTCTGGAAAACAGCATGGAGGTTCCTCGAAAAGTTGAAAAGTAGAGGGGCGCCTGGGTGGCTCAGTGGGTTAAGCCTCTGCCTTCGGCTCAGGTCATGATCTCAGGGTCCTGGGATCGAGCCCCGCATTGGGCTCTCTGTTCGGCTGGGAGCCTACTACCCCCCACCCATTGGTAATCTCTGTCTATCAAATAAATAAAATCTTTAAAAAAAAAAAATTGAAAAATAGAGCCACCCTACAACCCAGCAATTGCACTACTGGGTATTTACATTAAAGATACAAATGTAGTGATCCAAAGGGGCATGTGTACCTGAATGTTTATAGCAGCAATGTCCACAATAGCCAAACTATGAAAAGAGCCTAGATGTCCATCAACAGATGACTGGATAAAGAAGATATGGTATATATACACAATGGAATACTATGCAGCCATCAAAAGATGAAATATTGCCATTTGGAATGACGTGGATGGAACTAGAGGGTATTGTGATTAGAGAAATGTCAATCAGAGAAAGACAATTATCATATGATCTCCCTGGTATGAGGAAGTTGAGAGGCAACGTGGGGGGTTTGGAGGTTAGGAAAGGAATAAATGAAATAAGATGGGATCAGGAGAGAAACCATAAGAGACTCAATCTCACAAACAGGGTTGCCTGGTCGGGGGGTGGGTAGGGAGAGGGGGTGGGGTTATGGACGTTGGGGAAGGTATGTGCTATGGTGAGTGCTGTGAAGTGTGTAAACCTGGTGATTCACAGACCTGTACCCCTGGGGCTAATAATACATTATGTGTTAATTTTTTTTTAAAAAGGGTGGGGTATTTACTAAACATGATCAATAACTTCCCATGCCAGCAGGTGGCGGCAAATGCCAGCAAATCATGCCAGCAGGTGGCGGCAAATCTGTGTCCAAAAATCCCTGGCACACTGTCCAAAGCTCCTGTTCACTGTTGCTCTGTGTAGGTGATACTACATCGTGTTAGTGCCTCTTCACCGGTGTCATCCTTTCCATCCCGACTATCATCCTGGCTGGGGATCCAGCTGCCTAAGCAGGTGATCAGATGGGGGCATCCACTAGGCACCAGACGATGTACTCCACGTTGGGGGTAAAGATGGGTAAGGCATGACTGCTTTCTAGTCTTTAACAGCTGAGCAGCGCAGGAGAGCTGTGTGGAGATGTTCGGTGCTTATACGGGTCTAGGCACAGTGGCCATGAGACATGGGAGACACCCCTGCCTGGCGGTTCAGGGGAAAAAGTATTTTGGAGAGGGCGCCTGGGTGGCTGAGTTGATGAAGCGTCTGTCTTCCACTCAGGTTATGGTCCCAGCTTCCTGGGATCGAGTCCTGCATCAGGCTCCCTGCTCTGCGGCGAGCCTACTTCTCCCTTTGCCTCTGCCTTTCTCTCTCCCTCTCTCCTGAGTAAATAAATAAAATACTAAAAAAACAAAAACAAAAACAAAAACAAAAAACCTGTTTCGGGGATGACACCTGAGAAGACCAAATCTCTGAAACTGTGTTTAAGTGAGACAGCCGATGAGTGAAGGCAGATGCTGGAGCAACAAAACTTTAGGTTCTGCTGGGTTTTAAAGTTTAAGGAGACTGGGAGGAAGTGGGAAAGGGGGAAATGGGGAGACAGTAAAAGGGCTGGCTAATTTTTTTTTTAAGATTTTATTTATTCATTTGAGAGCACAAGCAGGGGGAGAGTCAGAGGCAGAGGGAGAAGCGGGTTCCTCTGGACCTGGAGACCATGACCTGAGGACCTGGAGATGAGGACCTGCACCAAAGGCAGACAGTCACCCGTTCCAGCCACCCAGGCTCCCCAGGACCGGCTATCCTGTGCTTAGGAACAGACTTTGTCCTGGGGGCGATAGAGTCAGGGTGTTAGGACTTTGAGGAAGGGAGTGATGGGATTTGCAGTTTTACATCTCAGGTGACTGGAGGATGGACAGGGCGGGGTGCCGCTGGAAGGTAAAGACACTCTGCCCAGACGGTGGCAGAGAGTGAACAAGTCAGAGGTGGCTGGTGAACTCAGGGACGGAGGGGCTGACTTGAAGAGGCTCCTCCTGGCTGAAATGCGATCATCTGAGCATCAGTACGAATTATAAGTGCGATGGATTGAAATTAAATGTTTTTTTTTTTAAGATTTTATTTATTTATTTGACAGATCACGAGTAGGCAGAGAGGAAGGTGGGGCTCGATTCCAGGACCCTGAGACCATGTTCTGAGCTGCAGGCAGAGGCTTTAATCCACTGAGCCACCCAGGCGCCCCTGAAATTAAATGTTTTAAATCTGTAAGTTCATAATGATTTTTTAAAAATATCTTATTGGGGGGGCGCCTGGGTGGCTCAGTCATTAAGTGTCTGCCTTTGGCGCAGGTCATGATCCTGGGTCCGGGATTGAGTCCCACATTGGGCTCCTTGCTCAGTGGAGCCTGCTTCTCCCTCTCCCTCTGCCCCTCCCCCTGCTTGTGCTCCCTCTCCAACCCCCTCTCAAAAAATAAATGGATAAAATCTTAAAAAAAAAAAATCTTATTGGTTGACTTTGAAGTTTGCTAGTACTTGTTAATAAAGGGAAAAGCAACAAGCATATATCTTTTCTGTATTAACTGTGCTTCAAGGTAATCAAAAAGTGAAAGTTTCTATCTGCAGCAATATTCCAGCTAATAGACGATGGAATTATAGGGTTAATTTATCACTATTCTGTAAACCTCTAATGAAATAATGAAGCTAGGCCATGACAACAGCCACATCATATTAAGAGAGACAACCGGACGTCACGTGCTCCGTGATGAAGCTCAACAACATTACCTTTGAAGCTTTCTTGCAAAAAAAAAAAAAAAAGAAAAAGAAAAAAGAATCAGAATCGTACTAAGTTCTAGATCTAAGTTCTAGTTTAAAGGAAAAAAATGAATCAAAAAACCGTGTTAAATGACAACATGGGGATGAAAGCAGAAAAAACAAGAAAAAGAAAAACAAAAGAAAAAAAACCTGGCTTTTTTAAAAAAAAAAAAAAAAAAAAAGGCAAAAGAGAAAATGAAAAAAACAAGAGGAGAAGGAACCTAGAGATTAAGACTTATGAGACAGATCAACAAAATGCAAGCGTGGATCCTGGTTCAAACAAGCCCAACTATAAGAACGACAACTGGGGCAATTTGAACCTGTGGTTACCATTCTCTAGGACAACCCCCTAAAATCCTAGCCTCCTGGTATTCCTACCCTCTCACAATGAAGCAGGCTGGCATATGTGACCCAGGGAATGTTGTAGATGTGTGTGACTTACGAGGCTGGGTCATGAAATGTCTTGCAGCTTCCTCCTCTTCCTCCGTGGATCCTTGGTTTGCTTGCTCTGGGGGAAACTGGGCAAGGTTCTGAGGCCATTCAAGCCCTGGGAGAGCCCTCGTGCTGAGAACCAGAGCCCCTTGCTAACTGCCAGCACCCACTCCCCAGCCTGTGTCGAAGAGCTGCGTGGAACACAAATCCTCCTGGACCCGTCGGGAATTCCAGGTGACTGGCATCTCAGGAGACACTGATCCAGAACCGGCTAGCTCATCTGCTCTCAGGTTTCCAACCCACAGAAACTGTGAGCAGCTAATAAAAATAAATGTTTATTATTGTTTTAAACCACTCAGTTATACAGCAGTGGATAACTAATATAATTACTGATTAGCTAATGATTGAAAGAAATACCTAATGCATAATGTGAAGAATGTTATGTGATCTTTTTTTTTTTTTTAATTAGAGAACATGAGCAGGGAGAGCAGCAGGCAGAGGGTGAGGGAGAGGCAGACTCCCCATTGAGCAGGGAACCTGATGCAGGACTCAATTCTGGGACCCTGGGGTCATGACCTGAGCCGAAGGCAGACCCCCAACCAACTGAGCCACCCCGATCCTCTGCTATTGTGCTTGTCATTTGAAAGTTGTTTTAGAGACGAATACTGAAATATTTATAGATGCATTAATATGCTGAGATCTGCTTCAAGATAATGCAGTTATGGGCGCCTGGGTGGCTCAGTCGTTAAGCGACTGCCTTCAGCTCAGGTCATGATCCCAGGGCGCTGGAATCGAGTCCCACATCAGGCTCCCTGCTCAGCAGGAAGCCTGCTTCTCCCTCTCCCACTCCCCCTGCTTGTGTTCCCTCTCTTGGTGTGTCTCTCTCTGTCAAATAAATAAATAAAATCCTTAATGAAAAAATAATGCTGTTAGGCGGCAGCAGGGAGTGTGTGGTTCAGATGGAGTGAATGGTCAGGAGTCTAGAGTGGGTGTAGTGATGGGCACAGTCATTGTACTAGGCTCTACTTTTTGTATTGTTGAAATCTTCTATAATAAATACAATAAAAAGTTTTTTTTTAAGGTACTTACGGGGGCGCCTGGGTGGCTCAGTGGGTTAAGCCTCTGCCTTCGGCTAGGGTCATGATCTCAGGGTCCTGGGATTGAGTCCCGCATCAGGCTTTCAGCAGGGAGCCTGCTTCCCTTCCCCTCTCTCTGCCTGCCTCTCTGCCTACTTGTGATCTCTGTCAAATAAATAAAAATAAAATCTTTAAAAAAAAAAAAAGGTACTTACGATGGTCCAGACAAGAGAAAAGATGGAGGTACCAGAGCAGTAGTTACAAGGATTAGAGGAAAGATGATGAAAGTAAAATATTCAGAAGGCAAATGTGTGGGTTGTAATGATGGAACAGACACTGGGAAGTGAGAAAGACAGGAGAGTCAAGGGTGATTCTGGGATCTGGATAGACCAACCATCAGATGCCAGCTGTGCAAGCTTGGGTGAGTTACTCAACATCTCTGTGCCTCTTTTCCCTCTCCCTTTGGTCCTCCCCGACTCCAATAAATAAATAAAATACTTATTTATTTATTTGTGAGAGAGATGGAGAGAACAAGCAAGAGAGCACAACCAGGGGGAGTGGCAGAGGGAGAGAGAGCCTGACGTGGGGATCCATTCCAGGACCCTGGGATCATACCCTGAGATCAGACCCTGGGATCAGACACTTAACTGACTGAGCCATCCAGGTGTCCCAAAATAAATAAAATCTTAAAACAAAACAAACTAGGGGTGCCTGGATGGCTCAGTGGCCTAAGCCTCTGCCTCAGGTCATGATCTCAGGGTCCTGGCATTGGTCTCTCTGCTCAGCGGGGAGCCTGCTTCCCCCCACCTCTGCCTGCCTCTCTGCCAATTGTGATCTCTCTCTCTGTCAAATAAATAAATAAAATCTTAAAAAAAAACACAAAACAAAACAAAAAATACTCAGTACTACTCAGAGGATTATTGTGAAGATTAAGTTAATTAAAATATGGAAAGCACCTGGAACAGTGTTTAGCACAAGGTAAAGAGCTAGAAGTGATAGCTCTTCCCCTGGGGAGGCCCAGGACCCCTGAGATGGGTTGGTGGTTTTGGCTTTGGACATGTTGAGATCACAGCGGTGAGGGACTTCCGTGAAGATGCGGGAGGCATTTGCAGCATTTGCTTCCCCATCTGAAGTCCAGCAGGGAAGTTAGAGATGGAGATGTGGATGATTTGGCACAGTTTAAAACCATAAAAGTGAGTCATCTCTTTGAACAGGTACTTTATCCAAGAAGATACACAAATGGCAAATAAACACATAAAAAGGGGCGCCTGGGTGGCTCAGTGGGTGAAGCCTTTGCTTTCGGCTCAGGTCATGATCTCAGGGTCCTGGGATCAAGCCCCACATCGGGCTCTCTACTCATCAGGGAGCCTGCCTCCCCTCCTCTCTCTCTCTCTGCCTGCCTCTCTGCCTACTTGTGATCTCTTTTCTGTCAAATAAATAAATAAAATCCTTAAAAAAATAAACACATGAAAAGACGTTAAATATAATTAGACGTAATTAGATATTAGGCAAGAGCAAACTCAAGCAATGATGAAATGCTGCTCTACATCTACTAGAATGACTAAAATGTTAAAGAAATGATGATAAGACCAAGAAGTGGTAGAGGACTCATACATCTGGAAAATCATCTGGCACTTTCTCATAAAATGAAATACCCATTAACCACACAACCCAACAACTGCACTACTGGATGTTTATCCTAGAAAAACAAAAATTCGTGTTCACACAAAAACCTGTACCTGAGCGTTCACAGAAGCTTCATTTGTAATCACCCAAATCTGGAACAATCCAAACCTCCTTCACCCGGTGAATGGATAAACTAACTGTGGTACGTCCATATAACAGAATACTACTCCACAGTAAAACAGGATAAGCCATAGATAAAGGCAACAAGCTGGATGGATCTCAAAGGCATCATTTTAGGAAGAATGACCAAACCCAACAGAACCCTGGGAACCTCATACTCAAGGAACATATGGAAATCTAGTCCACGGTGCTCCAATACAACAAATGCTGTGGGCGTTCAGGCCCTACTGAATCTTGCCTGGGTTATTGCTTCCGCCTCCTCATTGACCTCACCCCCTAGCCGTGGGTGTCCACACACTGTTTCTGGATGGATCTTCCTGATAGCAAGCACTGAATTTTTCAATGGCACCTCTTTGCTGTCAGGTAAAAGTTCACACTTCATTGTATACTCAAAAATACTCTCATCTTTCAGTGCTCCAACCATAATAAATCATCCATATGCTAGAATGTTCCATTTGGTCCCTCACTGCTAGGCTTTGGCATGGGCATTTTTCTGCCCAGAACTCTCATCCCCTGCCTCTGGGCATGACTCAGTCACACCGACCCTGCAGGTCTGGGTCCTGATATCAGCTTATCTAGGGAGACTGGGTTAGAGCCCCATCCACTGCCTCCATAGCACATGGGTGCCCAACATTACAGCACCCCCAACACCCTCCTGTGATCACCCAGTGACTGGCATCAGCCTCTAGAACTGTGAGTCCTGAGGGAAGGGGCATGTCACAGTCCCTTCTGGGTTCCTGGTGCCTAGCTCAGAGCTGCACACCCACGAGGAGCCCAACCAATGTTTGTTATATAAACAAAAGCTCAAGTAGGTGAGGAAATGAAGGAGGGGAGGGGAGGTCCAAGTACATTCTCTGTCCTTTGCGTAACTCTGAGGGCATGGGGAGATCAGCTGCTGATTTGGGGCATTGGTGACAAATGAGGGAGGGAACCCTGCATTTCCTCTTCTCTCCACTGGGCGGCAGTTCAGGCCTGCGAACCTCTCTGACAGGCACAGCCATCAAGGCGCCACTTGGTGGCAATATATTTCCCAGCCGTTTTGCAGGAAATGATTTTTTTTTTTTTTTTCAGGATAAAGAATCTCAAACAAAGAAAAAATGTGGCAAACTTAAATTAGGGATTTTAAACTCACTCATTGGAGTGCTCCTGACTGAGAGAAGGCGCCCAGGGCTACCCTGTTGGGTTTCCCATGAGTCAATGACAGAAACCCACTTTCCTGATGGCTTCTGCCACCGTGGACCCCAGTGGCTCTCTGCCCAGACTCTTCCCTGCCCACCCACTCTCCTGCAGGAACCTTTCTCTGTAGTTATCAGAGATCTGCCTCCAGTTGTCCTCTCCCTCCATGTCCATGTCACTTTGGGATACTTCAGTGTCCCATGATGTCCCTCCACCACCCGGCTCCCCGATTCCTCACTCTTCCGGTCCCCTCCAGTGACTTTTCCCTCTGCCTCATTTCAGCCAGCTGCCCTGGATATAAAAGTCTCCTCTTCGGCTCTCAGACCACAACCACACATGGTTCCAGCTCTTACTACCACTCTCTGCTTCTCCCCTGCCCTGTGGTTGCACCGAAACCCCAGCCCTGCCCCTTCACCCCTCCACTGTATCCTGCTCCTTGCCGTGCCCTCCTGGGGGCCCCTCCCTCTTGTTTGTGCTGCTGAAAGCACCCTCTGGAGCCACACTGCCTTGTTCAGCTCACAGCTCCTCCGCAGATAGGCTTGGAGCTCTGACAGCATCCTTGAGCTCTCAGAGCCTCGCGCTCTCCTATTAAAATGGGGATAAAAGATTGTGGTGAGGGAAACTGAGTTACTATGGATAAGCACTCAGAACAGTTCCTGGCACACTTGACACACATGACATTTGCTCTGATTTCTTACTATTCTTGCTCAAGACAGAGCCTGTGGTGGATGACCTCACAGCCACCTCAACCCCCTCTGCAGCAAAACCCACCCTTGCACTAATCCCTCAGCTTTGAATCTCCTGTTCACAGACTATACTGCTCACTCTACCTCCCTTTCCCGCTCACCTACCGACCCCTGGGTTACTTTCTCTCATTTCTCGAAGGCTTTGGCTCCTGCCTCTTGGTCATTGGTCATTCCCTCTGATGTTAATTCTGTCCTAGTTCTTAGAGATGTCAACATCCACACAGATAGTTCCAGGATCTCTTCTCCAATGACCTTGCCCTTCACGCTGTCTGAACTACTCACTCTCGTGGTCATTCCCTGGTTCTTGTCATTACCAGATAACTGCAGCCCCTCTGTGTTAGTGTCCCAGGGCCTCTGTAACCAACTTCCACTGACTGGGCAGCTGGATCAACAGAAGGTGACTGCCTCACAGTTTTGGAGGCTGGAAGTCCAGAGTTGGCTCCTTCTTGAGGACCGTGAGGGAGCGTCCGTTCGCTTCTGACCTCTCCCCTGACTTCTGATGGTTTGCTGACAATCACAGATTGTCCCCACATGCCTGTCTGTCCATATGTCTAATTTTCCGCTTTTTATAAGACCCCAGTCATACGGGAAGTAGGGCCCTCCCACACGATTTGGTTTTAGCTGGGTTACCTCTGTAGAGTCTCAGTTTCCAAGTAAGGTCACATTCTGAGGTATTGGGGGTTAGGACTTCAACATCTTTTTTTTCCTTAGGGGGGCACAATTTAACCCCCTACACCTCCCATCATCTCAATCTCATGCACCCCACCTTCTGATCACCACTTCACCTCTTCCCAACTCATTCCTTCTAGTACCTTATCTGCAAAAGTCCTCTGGTCCCGCCACACTTGCCATCTACTGATCGTACCTCTGTCATGCCTGTCCTTTATCATTCTCTCTTCCCTCTTTAATCAGTGTAAAGCCCATGGCCAACTGATAGAATCATTCCCTTGCCTATACCTTCAATCCCCTGGCCTCCCTCTCTCTTTCCCCGATGCTGTAGTCATTTGGTGAATCGGCAACTGACTAAACCTGTCTATTCTGCACCTACCACGGCAGGAGAAAATCCCCAACACATTTGTGTTAATAAGTCTCACTTTAAGGGATGCCTGGGTGGCACAGCTGGTTGAGCATCTGACTCTTGGTGGATCCAAGAGTCACGTCCACTCAGATCGTGATCTCGGGGTCATGGGATCGGGCCCATGTTGGGCTCTGTGCTCAGCATGGAGTCAGCTTGGGACTTTCTCTCCCTCTGCCCCTCCACCCCCATTCTCTCTCTCTCTAAAATAAATAAATAAAATCTTTTTTTAATAAAGTAAGTCTCACTTTAAATTCCTACACATCTCATGTGAACCCTTCATGCTGCTTCGTACCCCCACTCCATTCCCTAGTGTGTTCACCCTTGACCTTCTAAATGACTACTCATACTATCTCCTCTCTTCTCAAATCTCCAACACTTCCCTTTCCCATCCTTCCCTCTTAGCTGATGACCTTGATTATTTCCTTGAGAAAATGAAAGCAATCACAAGTGTCCTTCTCTAAACAGACACTCATATACTCAGCTGCCTCCGCGCCTGCCTCCCTCCTGTACCTGTAGACACTATTTAGGGCCACACATGCCCTAGGGCCCAACAATTCCCTTTTCTCTCTCCTGGAATCATCAAATTTTCTCTATTTTTTTCTTTCCCGTAAGTACAAGACAATACCTTAATTTCTTCTACCTTTAAGAAATCCTGGGAGGTTCAGTAGGTTAAGTATCTGACTTTGGCTCAGGTCAGGATCTCAGGTTGTGAGAATGAGTCCTGCGTCGGACTCTCCACTCAGCGGGGAGTCTGCTTCTCCCTTGGCCTCTACCCCTCTTCCTGCTTGTGTTCTTTCTCTCAAATGAATAAATAAAATCTTGAAAAAAAAAAAAAAAGAAATTCTCTCTTATGGCCTAGGAATCCTAAGGAACAAATCCCCAGTAGCAATAAGCATACCCAGCTTCCAGATCTTGGTTTCTAAATATCACTCTCCACCAGAAGATCCAGGGCTCTTTGGAGAAATAGCAGATTCCAGGGTTGGGTTGGGGAAAGTCCAAGATGAATCTTGAGCAAGTTATGCCAGAAAGTATATCCTCAAAGAATGATGGGGGTTTGTCAAAGAGATGGAAGCCATATTGAAGGGGCTCCTACTGGCCAAATCATGGACAACTTGACACCAAAGTAAATAATGATGGTAATGGATTACAAACCATTGAATAACATAGGAAGTCATGAGTTCATACTGACATAAACAAATGCATAAATAGAAAGTTTGATGAAAATGAAATATTTACAGTGTCAAAGTACTTTCCGATTATGTTATTAATTATACAGGGAAAAATAGTAAAAGTATAATGGAGAAATCTGGCATACACCAACTTAAGTAATGAAAATGAACATTCTTAATAATGAGATAAATGGAAATTATGGCCTGCAAAGTTAAAAAATGTCAAGTTCTCAGGGTGTCTGGGTGGCTCAGTCCATTAAACCTCTGCCTTTGGCTCAGGTCATGATCCCAGGGTGCTGGGATTGAGCCCCACATTGGGCTCCCTGCTCAGCAGGGAGTTTGCTTCTCCCTCTGCCCCTCTCCTTGTTAATGCTCTCTCTCTCTCTCTCTCTCTCAAATAAACACATAAATAAAAAATTTTTTAAAATGTCAAGGTCTCAAAAGTCAAGGACAGTTTGGGGGCACCTTGGTGGCTCAGTCAGTTAAGAGTCTGACTCTTGATTTCTGCTCAGGCCATGATCTCAGGGTTGTGAGATTGAGCCCCAAGTCGGGCTCCCTGCTGTGTGTGGAGCCTGCTTTGGATTCTCTCTCTCCCTCCGCCCCACACCACCTCTTTTTCTTAAAAAAAAAAAAAAAAAAAAAAAAAGGGACGCCTGGGTGGCTCAGTTGGTTAAGCAGTTGCCTTCGGCTCAGGTCATGATCCCAGCGTCCTGGGATCGAGTCCCACATCGGGCTCCTTGCTCAGCAGGGAGCCTGCTTCTCCCTCTGCCTCTGCCTGCCATTCTGTCTGCCTGTGCTTGCTCTCTCTCCCTCTCTCTCTCTCTGACAAATAAATAAATAAAAAATCTTAAAAAAAAAAAAAAAGTCAAGGACAGATTGAAAAATTGCTCCAGTTTGAGGGACACTAAAAAATGTCTAAAAGCAATGTGTGACTTTTGAACTGGCCATAAATGACGTTTTCTGGACAACTGGTGAAACTTGGATGTGGTCTGAGGTGTCATTATAAATTAATTCCTGATTTTGATGATGGTATGGGGGTATAGAAGAGAACGCCCTTGTTTGTAGGAAATCTACAGTCAAGTATGGGAGAGGGATCATCAAGCTGGCAGCTTTCAAGAGGGTTAGAAGGAAGTTTTTGTGCTGTTCTTGAAACATTTATGTAAGTTTGAAATAGTTTGAAAAAGGGGTGCCTGGGTGGCTCAGTGGGTTAAAGCCTCTGCCTTCAGCTCAGGTCATGATCCCAGGGTCCTGGGATCGAGCCCTGCATCTGGCTCTCTGCTCAGCGGGGAGCCTGCTTCCCTTCCTCTCTCTGCCTGCCTGTGATCTCTGTCAAATAAATAAATAAAATCTTAAAAAAAAAAAAGAAATAGTTTGAAAAATAAGACTAAAAAAAAAATAAATATTGCATTTCTTGACCTCACTCTCCTCTCCCCCTCTCTCTCCACTACTTCTTAGAGGAGTCGTCTATACTTCCTCCGATCCATCCTTGCACGTTTTCTTCTTGAACCATTCCAGACAGCTCTCATTTCCACCGGGGCTCTCGCTAAGGTCACCAGTGACTTCTGTATTACTAAATTGAAGAAGCAATTTTCAATCCTCGTCTTGACAGATGCATCAGCAAAACTTACCGATTCATCTTTTTTGAAATGTTTTCTTTTTTTATATCCCAGGACCCCATATTCTCTTGGTACTGTTTTTCTCAGTCTCCTCTGTGATCTCTCCTCATTTCCTCTGACCTCTGAAGAAATGAAGGATCCCAGGATTTAGGACTCAGACCTTTCCTCCTCTTACTCCTTTGTTGATCTCATCCAGCCCCTGGCTTTAAATAACATCCATATGTTGATGACTTACTAATTTATACCTCTAGCCCCGGCTTCTTTTCTAAACTCTGGACTTCTATACCCAAATACTTACTCCACATTTTCCATTGGATGGTGTCCAATAGACATCTCAAATTTAACGTGGCCAACACTTAACTCCAACACTTAACTCCTGATCTTCCCTCCCCCAAGTCTGTTCTATTTACTCTCCCCCTTAACGGTTAATGGCAACTTCTTCCTACCAAGTGGTCTAAAACCCTTGGAGTTACTGTTGGCTCTTCTCCTTTCTTCACATCAATTACATTAGCGAATTTTAGGGTCTACAGTGTCCCCACCCTGGAATAGGTAGCAACCATCTGTCATCAGAGTTACCCATACTTCTTGGTCTGCTGCCATACTTGCCCTCTCTAGTTCATTCTTTATCCCTCTCTAACAGCTTCCCATTTCACTCTGAGTATAAGTCAAAGTCGCTAACATTAGGCCACAAGACTGTACATGGTAACTTACTCTGACCACATTAGTTGAGAATAAAAAGTTTAATAATACTGAATGATGTAGAAGATAGTCTCACTTATACATTGTTAGGGAAATGCAATTTGTTAATATCTGCAAAAAATTTAAGTTAAGCATATGCTATGACCTAGCAATTCCTTTCTTTTTTTTTTTTTTTAAGATTTTGTGTATTTATTTGAGAGAGAGAGAGAGAGCATGAGCACGGGAGGGGCAGAGGGAGAAGCAGACACCCCACCAAGCAGGGAGCCTGATGTAGGGCTGATCCTGGGACTCTAGGATCATGACCAGAACCAAAGGCAGATGCTTAACCGACTGAGCCACCCAGCCCTCCCGACCTTGCAATTCCATTGGTAAAAAAAATCTTGTGAAAATACACGAGTGGCCAAAGACACACATGCAATATTTATTCACTGCAGCACTGCTTGCCATGGCAGCACAAATGAACATGGCACAGCCATACAACAGAAGACCATGTACGGTTATGGAGATTCATGGACTTTGGAAAAATCCCCAAGATACATTATTAAATGCTAAAAGAAGCAGATCAGTAACTATAGAATAATTTCATTGTTTAATAAAAGGTCAACATAAATATGTTCTGTGTGTGTGTGTGTGTGTGTACACTCGTGCATTTAAACATGATTTGAGGTGCACCTGGGTGGCTTAGTTGTTAAGTGTCTGCCTTTGGCTCAGGTCATGATCCCAGGGTCCTGGGATTGAGCCCCGCTTCGGGTTCCTTGCTCAACGGAGAACCTGCTTCTCCCTCTACCACTCCCCCTGCTTATGTTCCTTCTCTCGCTATGTCTCTGTCAAATAAATAAATAAAATCTTTTTAAAAATTAATTAATTAATTAAAAAAATAAAACATGATTTGAAAAGGTTACCCATCAACTTGGGTTATATCTGGGGAGCGAGGTTGGGAGTTGCGGTATGAACGAGATGCTTCTTCCTTCTATAACATTCTATTCAATTTCAATTACTTTTTAAAAAAAGAAACAAATGCACTTTTAAAAAAAGTTTTTAAAGAAACATACACTTTTATAATGTGTATGTCTTTAATAATTACCAAAAAGATCTTTAAAAGTTCATCCTCGGGGTGCCTGGGTGGCTCAGCAGGTTGAGGCCTCTGCCTTCAGCTCAGGCCATGATCCCAGGGTCCTGGGATCGAGCCCCACATCGGGCTCTCTGCTCAGCAGGGAGCCTGCTTCCTCCTCTCCCTCTCTGCCTGCCCCTCTGCCTACTTGTGATCTCTGTCAATAAAAATAAATAAAATCTTAAAAAAAAAAAAGTTCATCCTCATCCCAAGATCATAGAAATGCTCACCAATATTTACTTGACATTCACAAGTTAAAAAAAAATGTTTGAATTAACTCACACAGGATTAAAGAATGGGTGTGTATATCTAGAGTTTGCCACCGAGCATGACTGTTTCTTTTTTAAAACCTTTTTTGATAAAGAAAACAAACCATACTGTTTGTAGAAAATTTAGCAATAAAAGCTCTTGGCAACCCAGAGAAAACCTGTTAACATTTTAGGACATTTCCTGTAAAAGGCAGGGTGCCCAGTGATGTGAAACCTGAAACCTTTTCAGTCTTTTGCTGATGCCTTGATGCCATTTGAAGGGGGAGGAGGGGCGCCTGGCAGTTTTGGCTTCCTCTGTTTGGAAAATTCGGCAGAAGGGGTCACACACAACGGTAAGACAAACATCACACCCATTGTTCACCCATTGTTCGTGGAGAAAACAGGGAGGTCACCTGAATCCTGCCAGCAGATGTTGCCAACCGAGATAGGCAGTATCATGTCATAGTGAAGACCAAGGAGTCTTTTAGTCAAACCATCCCTCAAAGTATAAGGAGAAACTGGTTTCCCAGGAGTGTCTTTAACTCACTTGTGTGACCCCCTCCACAGGACTGCTTCAGATGGAGGGCACACACGGTTCCGTGGGCTGGACAGGGAGGGATTTAGGAATGAGAGCGGCCCACACTGGAACCATCAGTGGGGCAGGGCTGACTTTGGTTGGCCCACATTGTCACCTTGCGTTTGCAACCCTGCGGAACAGAGCCTGAGAGCAGACGGGCCAGACCCTGGGGACAGAAATATAGATGGGCCATTTGGTCTCAGCTTGCCGGAGGCGGAGTTCGGAGTCAAACCCACCATGCCAAACTCTTTCCCGGAAAGGACAGAGAGTAAATATCCGGCAGGCAAACAATTCTGGGCTGACAAGGAAATGAGGTAATACATCAGGTTCAAACAGAGAAAGGCGCTTGAAGAACCCAGAAGTAAGAAGTTAGAAGGATGTAGCCTTTGTATAGCCCTTGTGGTAAGAGGCAGATCAGCCTCTTGGCAATATCAGATGCAGGCCCGGGAAAGTGGAAGGGACATTGGGATAGGAGCGGCAGGTAGAGGACAGAAGTGAGAAAATGGGATTGGGACAGTTAGAGAAAAACCAAGACATCCAACCTGACCCTTCTCTAAGTCTTGTTAATTTTTTCCAGGACATCGACTGAGGGAAATGAGAGGGAGAGAGGCCAGCTTAAAGGAGGCATAGGAGGAACTACAGGGCTACAGACAAAGATGGTCTGGCCCAACCTCCTAATCTTCCTTCTATCGATGAGGAAAACCAAGGCCCAGAGAAAGGATTCCACTTTCCCCCACAAAACCAGACTTAATGGCTAAGACTCTTGTGTTCCCTGTCAGGTGCTGTCGAGCCCTGTCCATCAGGAGTGATCCACAGGCCAAAAAAGGAGGAGAAAATTAAAGTCCTGCTGGAAAAAAGGCAACCTACACACTCAGAAAGAAATCCCCCTCATTAGGCTCCATCACTTCTCAGCCTTAGAAAACCACTGGATGCTTCCGAGTCTTGACGCCTTCATCTCTGAAATAAGGCTCTGGTGGGTATTGGGGATCAGGAGGCTGGTGGCATGGTTGGTGTTTATTTTAATGCGAGTTTCTTCTACCACTCTCTGGAGCATTCTGTGGCTGGAGACGCTACTAGGAGTTAGTAGAAAGGGAGGCCCTGCCACTCTCCCCACCCCAACCTGCCTTGGGCTGGCCAGGGCACAGAGCGGCAGCCAGTGGTATCACCAACGTGTGAATGGGCCCAGGCCTACTGGCCGCCAGGCACCCCGACCTCAGCTCTGTAAGCCTGTGCTGCCATCACAGACCATGTGGTCACCAGAGGGCCCCCACCCCCATGATGAACCGTCCGGAATCCCCACAAGGCCAGGGGTACCAAATGCATGCCACCCATGGGGCCTTCAGATCATATGTCACAGGGAGAGGCTGAGTGCAGGCGTGGTCTGGTGGGCACTTCACAAGTCACCCCACACCCACACCCAGCAACCTGAGCCCTGCTAAGCCCAACTTGACTGGCCGATGTGTGACAGTCTGGTTCACCTTCAGATAGTGCCCAGCTCCATGCCCAACAGGAAATCCAAGGGCTAGGGAGCCACTCCCACCCCGTGGCCTTTTCATGCCATGTGGAGAGTATGAAATTACTCCTAGAAGCCTAGACCCTTCCACAAAGCCTCATTCTTGGCCTCCCCTTCCTGAAGTAAGAATTTCAGAGCCAGGGGAACTCCTGGTTGAAATCTGAGGTAGAGGGGTGCCTGGGTGGCTCAGATTAAGCGTTTGCCTTTGGCTCAGGTCATGATCCTGGTGTCCTCGGATGGAGCCCCACTGTCTCGGGGCTCTCTGCTTAGCGGGGAGTCTGCTTCTGCCTCTGCCTCTGTCCCTCCCCGGCTCATGCTGTCTCTCAAATAAATAAAAGAAAAAAAAAGGAGGTGGCAAGTTTGAGACCCAGCTGTGCTTTGCTTTCTGGCAACAGGAGGCTACAGACACTTAAGTCTGTCTACACAGCAGCTCCCAAAGCTCACTTTGCACATCCCATCCCCCCAGCACGTACAGGAGTTGGTGTGCACGCCCACGGCCACCTTCCCCACAGACAGCCCAGCCTTCCGCCCTACCCCAGGAAGAATGAATCCCCCTGACCCCAGGAACCAGCCCAGGCCTAAGCAGGCCCCACTTCCCCGATGCTTAGTGACCTTCTAAGGTGACAAGGGCACCTGAGGCAAAGTCTAGGTCCCTGGGGTCCCGCAGCCTGGTGCCCACGCAGCCTCCACCCCTCTGTCCGACTCGGAGTCCTCCCAGAGAAAAAGCGGAGTCCAGGGCAGGGAGGGGCCTCCACATTTTATTAGGAAGAGGGCAGAAGCAGAGGCTGGAAGCAGAGCAGCCGAGTTCTTAACGACAGATAAATTAACCGCAGCGCAGGGATGGGGGCTGGGGACTGGGCCAGGCGCTTCAATATAAAAAAACAACAAAAAGACAGACAAATGGACCCCAGAGACATGGGGCAGGGAGGGCAGCACCATCCAGACAGCAGGGAGGACCAGGGCAGACAGAGAGAGAAGGCAACTTGACCCTTTGCCCCTAGACTCCACCGGCCCGGGGCCTCTGGGCTAGTCCCACGGGGCTCCAGGGCAGGGAGCGGCCGGGTTGGGCAGAGATGGCACAGCTGGCGGGCGGGAAGCCCAGCACCACAGGATGGCTCAGCCTGAAAGGGAGAGCGGGGGCCAGGACACAGAGACCTTGAACCCCCAGTCCCTCGGAGGAAGAGCCTTACTCCAGGTGAGAGAAGGGACCAAGGGTGGGGTCTCTCCCTGAGCTGAGAGCGGTCATCTCCTCCACAGCAGCGGTGGACAGTGGGGTGTGTCAGGGACCCCCTTCACCTTCTGATCCATCTGCCTCCTTGGTCCCTGCAGGGAGGGGCCCCACCTGCCCCGAGGGATGGGGCACGAGGAGAGCTGGTCCAGTCAGTGGTTTCCAACTCCAGAGAGGGGCCGTCGTGCGGCGTGGCCCCTCAGCCCTGACTCCCACAGGAGGAGAGCGAATCGTAGAGGGAGTCGCTGAGAGACTCTGAGGTCTCCAAACCTGGGGGACCCCCACTGGCCACTCTCCCTTCCTCGCCCATGTCCGACGTGCTAGGCGTGCGGCTACCTCCGAATGCCGGGCCCTGGGGTGGAGGGGCTGGGCGGCTGGGCTCCAGGCTCCGCTTCCGGTCCACGGGCAGGGCCTGGGAAAGGAAGGGAAGCTCAGGAGGAGGCGCCTTTCACCTCCCAGGCGGGCCTGAAAGGTGCTGGGCTCCTCCCACCTGATACGGTGCTGCCCATGGGGCCCACCAAGGCGACCAGAGGCACAACTGAGTGTGGTCCTGCCAACGTTCTGTGGGGAGAGAAACCCTTTCTCCAAGAGCAGTATGAGAAGGGGCAGGTGGTTGGCTGTCCAGAGGGGCATCCAAGGGAGCTCACCCTTTAGCCTCTTCTAAGACAGGAACTGGGCTCCCCATGTCATCCCCCCCGCCCTCTGGGCCTGTCCCCTTTCCCCTCTGGTCATGCTCACCATGGGGGTCCTGGGCAGCCCCTCCAATTGTCGGGATGGGCAAAGAA
The DNA here is from genome assembly GCF_002288905.1 of Enhydra lutris kenyoni. Classification (NCBI taxonomy): domain Eukaryota; kingdom Metazoa; phylum Chordata; class Mammalia; order Carnivora; family Mustelidae; genus Enhydra; species Enhydra lutris. The sequence goes on from NW_019154140.1 coordinate 8,345,254, forward strand.
AAGGGTCAGTGGAGCTGTTGGTTGCCCTTGCGTTGGGGAAAGTCCAGTTCTTAGCCAGCTGGACGGGAGGGGGAGGACCTGGGTCTTCACAGGGATCTGCAAGGGGACAAGGGGAAGGTGGATGGTGGCGGGCAGAGTTCCAGGGATGACACACCCTTCCACGCAGACACTTACCGTCAGGACAGGGCTGATGGCCCCGGTGGCCCGGAGTGGCGGTGAGCAGCGCGGGGAAGGCCGGCATGCTAGGGTGCCGCCCGCTCACCAGCAGCTCCTCTATGCCCGGCACCTCACGCTCCAGCGTGTGGGCACGGCGGGGGACTTTGGTAAGGGGTGGGGGCCGAGCCGGGGGCACTCCGGGTGGGGGGTCCAGCCGTGGTGGCTTTGTCTTGGGAAGATTCTTGCTGGGGGTCCCATTGCTGCCATGGTCTGGGGGTGGAAAGGTTCCAATGCCACTGTCCAGGGTTCGAGTCAAGGAGCCACAGGCTGGGGAGGGGAGGGGAAGTTGGGGATGTGAGGCCATGGTCTCAGCCCCTCCACCACCTTCTTCTGGCTTCCTGCCTCAGCCCAGGCTCTCCACCTGGTCATGGCCCCTCCCGGCCCAACCAGCTGTCAGCCCTGCCAGTCCTCCCGCTCCACTCCCCTAGACTTGCAGGGATATGTGTGGGGGGCTGGCCGGGGACCCGAGGGCAGGGAAGGATTTAATTCTGTGCAGCCCCAATGCCCACCTGGTGCTTGGCCCCAAGATGGTGCTCAGGGCCTTGCACCTGCTGCAGTGACAGGAAAGGAACAAAGTGGGCAGGGGGTGAGGGATGGGTCCCATCCTTGGCCCCTGACCCTGCTGACCTGTGAAGTGTGAGGTGGGCACTGGCTCAGCCAGGTTGTCCTCTGAGGGCATCTCTTCCCGCCTTCCTGACTCGCTGTTCGGCTGTGTGGGGGTACGGGAGACCTCAGCACGCCTTCCTTCCGCCCCCTCCTAGGCCCCTACCCACGCTCTGTCATTAGGACCCCTGGAGCCCACCAGCCCCCAGAGACCAAGAGCACACCCACCAGCTTCCACAACCCAGGGAAGTGGACCCTCCAAGGGGCGGGACATCGAGCCAGGCCACAGAGCCAGACCCAATACCTAGCCGTCAAGAGCCTACCTTTCCAGGAGGTTTTCCACAGCCCTGAAGAGGCCCCACCAGGCCATTTCGAGGCCCACAGGCTGGCCAGGGGTTCTTGGGGTCAGAGGACACTGGCTGGAAATCGCCATACTCGGGTTTGGGCTCCCGCCAGTTCTTGGGCGGCAGCTCCTTGCCATCCACCCTACGGGCAGCAGTGTAGACAAAGGTGAAGGGAGGCCTGGGTGCATCCACTCCAACCTCACTCCCGCTGGTGGGGGTGGGTCTTGTGAAATCCCCACTGCCCTCTGCCCCCGGGATAGGGGATGTAGCCCTGCTGGCTGCTGCCAGCAACCCCTCCTGATGCTGGGGACAGGCAGAGACTCTCGGGAAACTCAGAGAAACAGCAGGGGCAGGGGAGATGGGACAAGTTCTCCAAAGCCATACAAGGTCAGGCCCAGAGATCTCGCGATACCATTTGCTAGTAGATGGCAGCCTGGTCACCTCCTGTCCATACATGACACACCCCACCTGGTGCCCAACCCCCAGGGACATTCTGCCTCATCTGGCCCGGATGAAGCAACCCCGAGACCAGAGAGATGGGCCCTTCTCTGCGACCCTGCTCCCGCCACCGAATCTGAGTGGGCAAGAAGGGAAGGGGAGCCCCCTTGTGCAATAGGGCAGAAAATCCCAGAGTGAGCTATCAGCCCCCGGTTGGGAACCAGCAGTCCCCTAACTTCTTATGCAGGCAGCACTTCCGGTGCCTCGGCTGACGCCAGAGACGATTTAGGAAACCGTGGACGGTCAGCTCCCCTTAAATGAGAAGCCGGGTCTCAGCACGTGCAACACCACACAGCCAGAGAGGAGCGGAGCTGGGGCACAAACCCCAGGCTTTGGATCCAAGACCCAGTCTCTCCTCTGGGCCAGGCTGTTAACCCCCAGCTGCTCTGGTGGCATTGTACTTGACCCCCTACCCTTTCTGCTCTCAGGAAAAGCAGTCCCAGCTCCAGGCGGGCCCAGGGAGGGAAGAGCGGCCCCCAGCCACTTGCACTCGCAGCCTGGTCCCTGGCCACCCTCACCTGTTGAGGAGCTGCTGCATGAAGGTGTCTGCGCCCTGGTACATGCCAGCCAGCTGGCCCTGCACCTGCCCCAGCCCGGTACTCGGTCCCGGGGCTGGGCCTCCAGGCCGTGGCCGGGCCCTGCTGCTCAGGTAGGCCTTCTCCTCCTCCAGGGCCCGGCGCAGGTCTTCTGCCTTAGCCATCAGCTTGGAGATGTTGAGGCTCTCGGCCTCCAGCTTCCGGGCTTCCATCTTGCCCTCCTTCCGGAGCGGGGAGCCCCCGCCGGCCCCTTCCTTGCTCTTGGCGGTCTCGGTGCGGCGGTTCAGTGCCGGTAGCTTGCTCTTCTTCAGGCCGAACCAGCTGGCGATGCTGCTGGCGTTGCGGTGCTTGGCCTCGGTGCCCGGCGCCCGCTCCTGGCCCTGCAGCCGCAGCACGTTCTCCTCGATGCCCTTCATCACCTTCTCCTCGATGGCTGAGTGTGCGGCCCGGCCCTCTGGGCCTTGGCTGGGGTCTGTGGGGCCAGGGGTGGGGGCCGTAGACTGGGCCGGAGCACTGCCACAGTCAGCCCAAGGAGGGCCCTTCCCCTTGTCAGGCTTCGGGGGCTCCTTGGTGGTCGGTGGGGCCACAGGGCGCGGTACCACCTTGGTGGGTGACTTGGAAGGCAGCTTCGTCGGGCTGCCATGGGGGCTCTTACTGGGCTTGCCAAGGCTGGGGGCTGAGGTTGGTGCTTTGGCAGGGGTGCGGGGTCCCTGGGGGCACAGGGCCCCTGCCAGCCGGCTCTTGGCCAGCTCCACTTTGGTGAGGCAGCTCCGCGGTGAGACGGGCTCCAGGTCCACCCGGGCCCCCATGGAGTGGGAGGAGTAGATGCGGGCCCCGGGGTCTCCCAGGAGCCCAGGTTCTTGCTGCTTCAGGCTGCTCGTGCCCAAGGCCACTGCCCCCCGCAGGGCCCCCTTGGCTTCTGGCCCCTCAGGAGGCCTGGGGGTGGGAGGCGCCACGTCTCCAGGGCTCTCCCCGGACCTCCCTGCTCCCCGGGCCTTCTCGGTGCCAGGCTTGGCTGGCACCCCGTTCTTCTCCGGCCCCTCGGGGCCAGTCTTCAGTTTCCCCAGGGCCGCCAGTCTGTCCCGCAGAGGGGTGTAGCCAGGATCCCCAGGTCGCCGCCCGGCCCCCTGGTTGGGTTTCTTGGATGAGCTGCTGGGGGTCCGGCGGCCAGGATGGGGAGACTCCGAGCCAGTTTTGTCCAGACTTTTCTCCTGGGCACTCCCATAGGAGCAGGGTTCTGGGAGGCAAGGGCTGGAGGGAGCTCCAGGACTTCTGAGGACCTCAGGGGCCCGTGGCACCTCCAGAGTTAATTGTGGGTAGGTGGGTACCTGCAGTGGGGATGGAGGTGGCTCTGGGGAAGGCCCCCTAAAGGTGCTCCGGGAAAGGTCCAAAATGTTCTCATAGCAGGGAGAAACCACGGGTCCCGGGGACAGTGTGGTAGACAAGGCTGGCGGGGGTGGTCTGAGCTGTGCAGAGTCCAGAGCTGCGGAGCAGGGGGAAGGGCTGGTGGGCAGGCCCTGTGCTCCCTCCGGGGATAGCTCTCCTCCACCCAGACCCCTGCGGGCCAGTAGTGGGGAGGGGCTGCCGTCAGAGCCACTGTTTCGACAGGGAATTCGGGAGTTCCGGGGAAGCTGGGGGCTGAGCTGGGGGCCTCCTGGGCTGGGGACCTTCTCCGAAGCTGGAGGCAGTTTTAGAAACTTGAGACCTCTGGCTGGAGAGGGCAGAAGTGGCCCCTGGGCTTCCCCAGGAGAAGAGGGGCCAATTTGGAGCTTGCTTTTCACCTGAGATGAGGAGTAGGGGTGGCCAGGCCGTGAGCCCAGGGGGGCATCACCCGCACCCATGAACATGCTGAGGAAGGGGAGGGGCCCCTGGCCCTCTGAGGTAGCACCAAAGCCTGGCCTCTGGGCCTCTGGAGTAACCCCACCCCAAGCTGACTTGGGGAGGCCTTTGGACTTGGACAGCTGTGGGGGCCCCTGGTCTGGAGAAGATGGCTGCCCGGGACCTGGCGGGTCCCCACTGAGTGGGCCCACAGCCCCGGCCAAGAAGGCCTGCAGGTAAGACTCTGTGTCCTCAAGGAGCTGGCCCAGGTTCAACTGTTTGCGGGCCAGGGCCCCAAGTAGGGTGTCCGGGCTGGGCGCCTCATTGGGGTCACCCGCCTCATCAGAAGAGGAGGAGGAGCTGCTGCCTGGGGCACAGGGGGGCCCAGAGCCAGTGCCTGGAGCCTGGGAGGGGCCCCTGCCAGGGCCCCAGATCCGCCCAGCACCCTCGTCCTCCCCTGGGCCCCCCAAGAGGCGCTCCCAGTGTAGCAGGCCTCCCAGGCTAGCAGGGCCTAGGAGCAGGTAGGGGGCCCAGGAGGAGGGTTCGGGTTGGGGTGGGCCACACAGCTCGCCATTGATGGGCTCTGGGGAGCCAGGACCCTCGCTGGGAGGTCGCCACGGGGTGGCAGGCGAGCAAAGCAGCAAGGGGTCGGTCTCTTCCAGGGCTCTCAGCACCTCCAGGATCTGCGCTTTCTTTCGAAGGAACGGGGACAGGGCATCCAGGGCCAGCGGTGGGGCGGCCGGGGGTCCTGGGCCTCCTGGCCGTAGCTGCTGCTCCCAACATACCTTTGGGGAGAAAGGACATAAGCAGGAGCCCATGTGCAGGCCCAGGACCTGAGCTGGACCAGACCGACTGTGTCAGGAACATAGCGGGCCTGGTTTTGTCGGAGTCCTCACAAGGAACGAACAGCTTCTCTGATAGGACAGCTCAGCTTCCTCAAGTCACTGGGCCCTGGTTACCCCACTTCTTCCTCCTGGTGTGCCTGGGGCGGGGTGCAGACTTCCCCCACTGCTATTTGGGTTAGCAGGGCTGACGCCACCTACAACCTGGATATCTATGTTTGCCCCAGGGGAGGGAGGCCTGTCTGTTTTCCAGGCTCCAGAAAGAACACAGAGACTCAAGAAGGGGAGGCAATCGGGCCAAGCGCTAAGTCAGTCCCTGCTGGAAAGCCCAGGCCTTCCCAGGTCAGACAGCTGTGCTGCAGACCTGCTCCCCTGGGAGGCGGGAACTGGGGAAACTCCATGGCAAGCCTCTCCCTGTTTCTGCCCAGCTCCTTCTCGGGCCCAGCTCATCTCGCAAAGTGGTTAACTACCTGCGCCCTTGAGCCAGACTATGCAGGTTCAAGTCCCAGGTCTACTGCTCAACTAGTTGTATGAACTCAGCAAGTTTTTTAACTTGAGCTTCATGGCATCGCCTATAAAATGGGGTGGTGATTATGCTTAACCTCATAAAATAAAGCAAATCAGAGAAGCAAAAGAATAAATGAATAATAGTTCTAGACTTGAATAAACAGAAGCAATTGTAAATATAGACCAAAAATTACTAAAAAATATGTGAGACCCAGGTGTGCAGCACCGAGTGAGAGTTCAGGAAAGGTGATCCACACAAGTCTACCACTAATTAACTTTGCTTGCAAGGCTAGCGATCGCCAGTGGGGTCCTGTTTCTCTCGGTCTAAGGCTAACTGCTGAGGGCTCACACCTAGACGGGCATATGGGCCCCAGGAAGCGGGCCTTTCTTCTGGGACTCCTTAGGAAAAAGCAACGCAGTAGCGACTAACGAGTCCGTTGCCAGCGAAACCACAGACCACTGTGCCCAGCCCTCCTACCTCTCTCTGCCCTGCACAGTGCCCCAGAGGCAGCGAGGTGGTCGGTCCCTCGGCAGAGCTCAGGGAGGGGGAGGCCGGGGGCTCTGATGGCGGCTGGAGCGGCGTTAGCGGGATCTGCAGGTAAGAGGCAGAGTCAGCCCAGGGGTGCTCTGTCCAGAGACCCTGCCCCCTCCTGAAGTTCGGCCTTCCCCTTGTGTTCTTCCAAGTCTGCTCCTTCAGGGGATGGATGTCTCTTGGCCTCCAGTGTGGCTTCTGCCACTGTCCCCACCACTTGGACAGAGGAGCCCTGGGAGACCGTGCACAGGTGGAATGAAGCCATGTGGCCCCAGGTGACAGGTAGATGGGGCTGATTTGGGGCTCTGGAGAAAGAACAACATCCCTGGGGCAGAGGGCAGTGGCCAGCCTAATTCGGGTGCCCCCGGAGACTCCAAGGGCACTCTGTTTCTCTGCGGAGTCCCTTCCTATTCTGACTGCCTGTGACCCAAGCCTCCCCGGGATGGCTGAGACTAAGGGAAAGGCATTTGTTACTGGGTCGGAGAACAGAGGTGGCAGGAATTATCATTTCTGTCCTCCCCCAACTGGTCCCTGAGGATGACGAAGTTACCATTAATCACCGGTCACTTCTCTCTCCGTCCCTGAGAATGTCATTTTCATCTCCAAGGCATCTTGACTAGACAGGAGTTAGCTTTAAACTCCTGCCTCCGTGGCCTTTCTCCCTCTTCTGAGGGGGTTGGGGGTGGGGGCCGGCTACAGCTCAGATCCTCACTCTTCTGGTCTGGAAGCTGCTTGGCTATTTGTCTCCCTGACCTGGTTTGGTGGCTTTACCAACCCCTTATCCACAAAGCAGAAGTAATTTTTCCTTTTTCATCTAAAGCATCTTTGTGCTCCAAGTCTCCTACCCCTGTCCACTGCCTAAAGGAGACGGTCTGGACCCCTCCACCAGCTTTCTGGGCCCAGCCTACTGGTCCTTCCCTCCACTTCTGGCTCTCACTCACTGCCCCTTCGCACAGCCTTCATTCCAGCCCAGCCGAACAGCTTGCCTCTGCCTCAGTTTCCCCGAAGTTCCTCCCACAGGGCCTCCCTTCTCCCCACCCCCAACTCTACTTTTCACATCACCTGTGCAGCAAGGCCCAGATCCAGTGTCACCTCCTTAAGGCCACTCTGCTGGCCTCTCACCCCTTTGGGCCCCCGGATGTTACAGCCCCATATGATGGCTATCTGTGGACCTTCTTTAGCTTGGAGCAGTACAGCCCTGAGGGTTTCTGTGCTCGGTACAGACACAACCCCATCCAATTCCATGTCCAATTCCATATACATGTTGGCAAAGGCACTGCTCACTGTAAGAGCTTAATTAGCATTTGCTCAATGGAGCTTTCATCATAACAAAGCACAGCCTGAGAGTAACATTGATAATGATAAGCAGCTGCTAGTTATTGACCACGACTAAGGGCCAAACACTATATAGTATTTCATTTCATCCTCACGACAACCGGCAACATAAGGATCTTAATCTTCACTAATGAGAAAAAAACTGGGGTTCATAAGGTTAAATAATTTGCCCAGGGTCACACAGCTAAGAATTAGCTCAGTTAGGGACCCCATCCAAGCGTATGTGAGGCCAAGGTTCATGCTCTTTTTATTATGTCATGTTACTGCTGGGGAAGATAGAGCTATTATTGCCCCAAACCCTCAAAGGCCCCAGATTTCATTTTAGTGATTTAAGGATGCTCCACACCTCTGTTATCACTCGTCACCAAGGAAAGGCATGAACGGGGTAGGCTTGGCTAGTGGGCTTAGGCCTCTGGGGAGTCCAGGTGACCTTGGTAGCAGGGACAGATCCAGGACAGGAAGAGCTACATGGTCACTGTCACCAACTCAGACCCAGCTCTGCACAGGCTTGGGAACAGAGCCTCCAAAAAGGCCAGAGTGATGAGAAGCCTCAGCCAGGGGCTGGGGCTTCCCAGCGAGCTGTGGAACATCCTGCCTAAGGTCTGGGGGCCAAGAGTTGCCTGGCTTGCCTCAGACAGGCATGCACATTCAGACAGATACACACAGAAGGTGCTTCTCTTGTTGTCAAGGTTGGGGGTGGGGCCGGGATATGCTGACCTCAGAACCCGAGGTTCACCTCCACTCCCTGGGGCTGGGCCCGGTCCTCCCACCCCCGATCTCACCCAGCCTTGGGGCTCCTGATAGAGAGACGGCAAGTGACATCTTTTTCTGTTGTTGTTTTAAGTCCAGTATAGAGCATGAACTCACGACCTTGAGATCAAAACCTGAGCTGAGATCAAGAGTCAGCTGCTTAACCGACTGAGCCACCCAGGCTCCCCCAAGTGACATCTTCACTGAGTTCAGGATTCACTACTAGTAGCTTCTGCTTTTCCTGGGTAAGGCAGGTCTACGATCAGGGCTAGCGTTTGAGGACATGCCTGCGTGTCACTGGGCGAGCGTAGGCAACTATGCGCACACACAGAGTGACCCAGGGGGAAGTGCCTTTCCTGACCTCTCTGTGACACCCAGCACTAGGCGCCTTACACCCAGCCCCACCCCTGCCCCTGGCCAAGAAGAAGCAACTCGGTGGCCAAAGGAGCCCCTTGGGAGCTTGAAATCATTGCATTTTCAGCCTCCGCCCATCGCCCCACACAGAGCCAGAGCCAAGCAAGAACCTTCTCTGTCAACAACAAGGGATGCCCTCCAGCGGGGCAAGGAGCACCTGGGAGGCGGGGGAGGGCCAAGCTGGAGGGGACTCAGGGAATCTTCCTCTGCCCATCTAAGGCTCACATCTATCAGGCTTCCCCATAGGGCCACAGCTCCCAGAACGGATGGGATGGCTGGTGGCCTGCTTCTTCAGGTGTCAGGAGAGAAGGAGGTGATGAAGCTGATGGGGCTGGGAGTGGCAGGAAGCTGAGGTAGGAGAAGGGAAGGTGAAGCTTGTGCCCACCTGAGGGAGGGAGCCTGTCGTCAGCTGGAGTTTCTGCTGAAACAGGGCGCTCAACATCTGGTTCTGCCGTTCCAGGTCAAACACCCTCTTCTTCAGCTTGATGCACTCCTCCCGCAGGTCCTGAGCCCGGGGAGGTGGAGGGAGACAAGGAGAGCATGGCAGGGAGGGGGTGAGGGGTAGGAGCCCAGTCTCCTTCACCAGAGTGACGGGCACTCCCACTGTGCATGCCCTTCTCCTGCAGCCTCCTAGTCTAGGGGGAGCTGAGCCTGCCTGTGTTGATAGCTGTCACATTTTCTGGGGATGATAAATTCTCTAAAGTCTACCATCCCCAGTGGGAGGTAAATCCCACTCCCTTTGGCATCTTTCCCATCCCTTGAGCCAACCCCGGCCTCTTAGAAACCACACATCAAAGACGGGCCCATATAAGGCGGAGGAAGACCTGGGGGTCAGAGTGGCTCAGAAGTCAAGAAGTTCCCACAGTACTTGAGTAAATATTTAGATGCCACCTTATGCTCACAATATTAACACTGCGATCAGGGCCATCACGATCTGGAGAAGCCTGCTGGGGCCAGGACTGGGGAAGGGTTCAAGCCCAAATCAAAGTTACTCAGAGACCTGGCCTTACCTAGCCCACCTGTGCCTCCAGGCAGAACAGTATGGACCTGTCCGAAGTGGGGAGAAGGAGCCTTGTTGGAGGGTCAATAGACCATTTCCACCAAGCTCCCTCCTCTAGCCCCTGCGTGAATAGGCTCAGGGGTCCTCAGGAAGGACTCCCCCTGCTATATTCAGGGCCTCTCCCCAGGGTGTCTGGGCTCAGGGGTGAGAAGGTCTCCCCATCTCCCCATGGCCGCTTACCTTCTGGTTTAGCAGTGCCTGCACCACATGGTTGGCAACCTGGGGACAGAGGGCCCAAGGCAGAGCTTCAGCCCACTGGCCTCTGCCTGGAGCACTGACAGTCTGTGCCCCTCCCCGCTTCCCCAGCTCCCCCTGCATCAGTCCCCCTGGAGACCTCACAGACCTCATCTAGACAGCGCTCATAGGTCTCCCGTTGGTTTTCATTGGCCTGGGCAAGTGCCGAGTTCTCTGCCTGCAGGAGGGAGAAAGAGGGCCAACAAGGAGGCTCTGGGATCATTCCTACACCAGAGCAAACTCCTTAGTGAGGAAAGGGAAGCATGGGGTCTACCAGCTACACCAGCTCTGACTGGATTCCCCACAACCAGGCCTACAGAGACGGATGGAAGGCATCAGAAAGGCAGAGCTGAGATAGCTGGTTTTCTATAAACCCCAACCTCAGTCAGGGAGGTTAGAGGGACTGCAGAGACATGGTGGCCAAGAGGACCCAAGCTGGGAGGTGCCAGAAATAATCATTGTTTCCCTGGAGGGAGGGCAAAGGAGGCTGAAGGGAAGAGGGCAGTGTCTTAAGAACATGGAGAAGAGCTTGGTCCCTTGTCCCTCAACCCCTAAGTCCTGGGTCATCTAAACCCTTCTTCCTGGGGCCTCTGTGACCACACCTTTCCTAGACCGGCGAGGGCATGAAAATCGGGGGAGACAAAGGGTAAAAGGATAACGAAGGGAGCCATCTGGGGGCTAGGACAGCCCTGCTCCTGTGCATGCTCTTGCCGCAAGCCGCACCCCCCCACCCCCAGTCCAGGTTGGAGAGCTCAGAGCAAAGAAAGGGCTTCTCAGAGGATCTTTGCTAAAGAATGTTCGGCTCTGCTCCAGCCCAGCAAAACCGGTTGAGAGGAAGGTCCACCCACATGCATAAAGCCTACCCAAGCTCCTGAGGGCCCTGCCACCCCCACCCTGCCTGGTGCCCCACCTCTAGCTCCCGAAGTCGGTGCAGCAGCTCCTGGCAGGTGCCCGGCTCCGTGCCGCTGTCACCACCCTCTCCAGGCCTCGGCTTTCCAGGACTCCCAGCGGGCTGGTCCATGGCCTCTGACATCGGGCCCTGGGAACACGTGAGAGACACCGGGCAGGCTACTCCAGGGCACAGGGCGGAGGAGAGTGGAGGAGGAGGACGACAAAACCTCGTCAGCATTCTGGAAGTTTAGTGTGACTGATGGGCCACTGACACTGTAACAACTCAGGCTCTTCTGATCCCAGGACAGACATACTCTTCCCATTTTAAAAACGGAGACCATTGTTTTACAAACCTCAGTCCCTGCGCTCACCCTACCACAGGTCACACAGATGCTGGCCAACAGCCAAGAAAGCTGAATTCTCTGCTGCAGTCTGCCTCAAACCGGCACACTCCATCTTCCAGGCACAGTGCGAGTGAGCCCACTGCCTCACCAGCTCCCTGCTCCCGGCCAGGCCCCAATGGCCCAGTCTCGGGGTGCATGCCATTCCCTCTGCAGGGGTCCTCTGACACCTCCCGCTTTCCGTCCAGCAAGTCCTTCCTATGTATTCTTCAGGGTTCCTGCTCCAAGTCCAGGTCAGGCACCGCTCCCTCGCGGTTCTGGAACCACCTTCCCGGGAGGGTCGACCCGTGAAGGCAGGGACTCTGCATTCATTTCCCTGCCCAGACTCCCACTCCTTGGTGGGCTACCTGGCATGTCTGGGACAGACTGATGACAAAAGTGACTCGCTTGTCACTGCCTGCGAACGGCACAGCCAGGCTTCTGTCCTGTGTCATGACATATAGGTCACTGGACTATGGCCGTAGTTCCTAGCTGTACCTGACAAGCCTTCGGCTGCTATTTGAGTTGCAATTTCTCTCCTAGAGGAAAGTCCTCATGACCTTCTTTTGCACAAATAGTGCAGAAATTTCCAGGAGATGGGAAAACCCATCCTAATGTAAAAGGGGGGAGGCCCCCAGTCCACCACAGATTATGTGCCTCTCTGACCCACTGTAGCCCCCACAAAAGGAGCTTAGCACTTTCAGACCAAGGAAGAGAGGAGCCCTCTAGCAGCTCAGTGGGCAGGCATCTGAACCACCCCTCCTCTGTCCCCCGCAGTGGGGCACAGGGAATGCCTTCCTCAACCCCCACCCTTCTCCGCCAGTCCCCCTCTGTCCCCCACAGCAGGCACAGGCTCAAAGCCCCTCACCTGTCTCTGCCTCCTCACCCAGGCTGGCAGCCGAAATGGTCACCTCACCTATGGAGAAAGAGGGAGATGACATCAGTCATGCATTCCACAAGCATTTACTGGGCTCCTGTTGTGTGCCAGGCACCGGGTCTTGGGGATCAACAAGCCAGAGAAAACCCTGCCTCTATGAAGCTTCCATTCTACTAGGGGCGGGGGCAGATGATGCACAGAGAAGCCAATGGACATACATCAGGTCCCAATATGGCACCGAGAGGTGACACCAAAACAGAGAGCTCGGGGACATCCAGATGAAATCCTGGAGCAGGAAGAGCACTGCAGGCTGAGAAAAGAGCCAGTGCAAAGGGCCAGCTGTCAGCCGGACATCATTCAGATACCAAAGAGGGATGGGCAGCAACACATGAGGCTTTATGGCCCTTTGGCAACACACACTGGCTTCTTTAATCCTCACAACCACAAAGGGGATGCCATGCTCTCCACAACACCTATATCAGAACTAAGGAAACCAAAGAGCAGGAAATTACGCTCCCAATGGAGTGTATCCTGTGTGCCAAGCAGCGTGTTGGCACTTTCTCAGACACCACTGCCCCCAATCCTAACTTTATGAGGGGAGGCACCGGCCGGGGTGAGGGGGTGGTGCCTGCAGGTGAAGGAGGCTACCTGAGACACACGGCTGTTTCACGAAGCCCCCCAGCCCGCCTCCCTTTCCCCCTCCGTAGCCGGCCTCTCTGTACACATGTAAGTTGCACTATAAGCTCCTGATCTTTGATAAGCTCCTTGGAGTCTCCGGGCTCCCGGAGCTAAGCCAATGGGACAGATCTGGATGAGAATCCCGACTCTCCAAAATCTGCTTCTTCACCTAGAAAAGGGGCCTAAGAATACTTAGCCCAAATGGATGTTGGAGAATGAACTGAGATCGTCTGTGTAGAGGGTCTTATATGAACTCTATAAATAGGGACTTTTCACGAGCCTATCCTGACAGGGGTATGATGCGAAGTCCTGCCTCGTTCCCTGCCCCTGCTGGATGTTCATCTGTAAGAAACCCCGAGGCCCAGGCTCCTCCCTGTGGGGTCTGGGCAGTGGGGCCACCCTGCAGACCTGATTGTGACACCCATTAACCCCGCACTCAGGGGCTCCCTCCTCCTCAACCTGCTCCCCCAACCAGCTGCTCACCAAGCCTTACCCCAGAGGGAGAAAGGGGTGATTGCAAAAGGACAGAACCTTCTTTCCCAGTGAGAGAGACTGTGTGCCCCTGTATGGAGGACAGCGGGCAGTGGCCTTCTGAAAACTGTAGGAAAAACTTAGAATACTTATTTTTAAAACACTTTACAACAATCTCAAGTCCTTTGTTTTTTTAACATCATGAAAAATGTATTGAGTATAACTTCATTTGCTCATGACATTATCGTGTTTGGTATTTTTAGAAATGGACGGGCTTGGAAAAAAATGAAAAAAATTCAGGAAATATCCTCCTTCCCACATACATAAATAGGGGTTAAAACCAAAAAAGGCCTCGGGTTACCTTCACCACTAGAGTTAAACCCCACCCCAGCACCCCAGCACACCCTTCTCCTCCTCTCGTTAGAGGCTCCCAGTGCCCCCAGTGTGCCCTATCTTTCCCCTCAATCCCCTCACCCTTTCTCCCTTGTGGACAGCTCCATGGGTAGCGGGGGATGGGAGAGACAGACCTAGGAGGGTGAAGGAAAGCAGCAGGGTGAACACACAGTGTCCAGGGCCAGAAAGGGGGGAAGATAAAACTGGGGAAAAGCCCATGTCTTTGAGTTCCCAACAGTGATAGCAAAAGCCAAACAAAGGGCAAAGATGCTTTGGGAGAGTATCTTTTCCTTAAACAAAAATAAAAACGCCTCCAGGAGGCCCAGATTGTGCGGATTGGCTGTGGATGATGTCTGTGGTTGAGGACGGTGGGGACCCGATATGCAACCCCTGGCCCCACCCCGGGCCCCAGAACTGACTGCCACTACTCTTTCCATCTAGTTTCTGTGGATCCCAGGGCGGGGAGGTGATAAGCCACCCCAAAGCAGAAGCTTTGTCACATGGAACAGTCTCTGCCTCCCCAGCTGGGCTTCAGAGAGGCTCCGGAAATGAAGACAGGCTGTGACTCAACCTCACTTTAGGGAGAAGCTTTCTGCTCTCAGTTGAGATGGTCTGGCCAACCCGGGACAGAGAGGCCTTCTCTCCATCTGCAGGGTCACAAGCAGAGGGCCAGGAAGCCGGCAGCCCAAACTGCTTGAGTCACAGGGAAGAGGCCTGCATTTAAACTTGGTGCCCATGGGGCGCCTGGGTGGCTCAGTGGGTTAAAGCCTCTGCCTTCGGCTCAGGTTATGATCCCAGGGTCCTGGGATGGAGCTCCGAGTTGGGCTCTTTGCTCGGCAGATAGCCTGCTTCCCTCTCTCTCTCTCTGCCTGCCTCTCTGCCTACTTGTGATCTCTGTCTGTCAAATAGATAAATAAATAAAATCTTAAAAATAAATAAATAAATAAATAAATAAATAAATAAATAAATAAATAAATAAA